>NC_080048.1:4162998-4462998 GCF_026212465.1 Amaranthus tricolor | reverse complement strand
ATATACCAGGACAACAAATAGTAGTGTTGTGAACCCTAATGTAAACACATGAAGTTACTACAGAAAACTGCATCCTAATACACTTGTCTCTTTTCGAATATTTACTTTATATGCACCATTTGATATAAGATAGAAAAAAAAAAATTAACAGTATTAGTATATGCAAGCCTATCCCCCAAGGTTAGTACAAGCAGTAAGTCCTATACTTAAAAATAGTGATTAGAAAGTGATGACGAAATCACCATTGTTAGAATTGATTTCTAAAAAATGCATTATACATACAATGATACAAAGCTATAGTTTACCATTTTGGCAAATCAAAAAACTCATTTACCAAATATATAGTGTAACATGGATGATTCCATTGAACAGATAGACATAATATGTAATCCAATAACCATATATAATAAATTCAATAGAAGTAAACTTTAAGAAATGGATAGGTTCATCCTAGTTTTGAAGTCCACATTGTATTTATAACTCACAAGACTGGAAACAAGGGAAGGATTCATAACCAGGACTTGAACCACAGAAAAAAAGAACTTAAACTACCATAATCCCATCACTACTAAAATTGCTGATAGGATAGACCATTTTTGTCCATTAAAAATCATAAGCTTAAGGAGATGATGCAGATAGAATTAACAAGCATGACCAACCTTTAAAACCTGGTAAAGCAGGAAAATCTTCATTTTGGATGCTGAATTCCTGATTTTGCTGAACAATAGGACTAACACCAAGACCTTGCTTTCTCAGGGAACCTGACATGTTTCATTATATATCATTAAATCACAAGTCATATACTGAACACTGAAGAAATTTTCAAAACGGCAGAAAATTACAACTTCACCTATTTGTCCCTGCGGACCTCCAGCAGAGTTGGGACGACTACCCAATTGAGGGAAGTCATTCAAAGTAAACGGGGAACTGTCATTCGCATTCTCATCACTTAACATTCCCATGGAGCTTAAATTATTCATTGCTTGGGCATGATTTTGCGACAGCGAACCCCCAGCAGAGGTATAAGAGTTTCCAAACATACTAAGGACCTGAGGAGAAGCTGAAACCAAAAAGAGTCACAATCATAAAATGGTTGAAACATTATGTCCAAAATGAACAACAATGTCAAAGTCTTGATACAAATAGTCCAAACAAAAGAAGGTAGTATAATTATCTTTTAAAAAACTGTAAATACTACATAGTTGAAGACATTGTTGAGAACAAAAATTTGATTGAAGAAAACTACAACGCCATTTAAACCATAATGCAAAAAAGAAGGTTGCATTGCTTTGTATGAGTAGAGTCGTAAGGGTTTTAATTCCATGTTAAAAAAACAATTTCAGACCGGTTTGAGACATCTCATGTTCTCGGCCAAGGTGCAATAGTTGGCGCTCCCTTATTGTATCATGGAGGTTGTTATCGCAATCGCGACCATAACCGCAATTTTACACCACGATTTAGATTATTAAATAAGTCTTAAAAATTCAGCACTCCAAGCAAAAGAACGATAAATAACGAGAAGATATTAATTTGCTACTGCTGAAGTAACAAAGCGACAAATTCCCTTATAAAAATAATGAAGTGTGTTTGGTTAAGGCCTAATGGGAAAAAATGGTATCCTCTATGGAGAATGCATCATAGTAAAATGACTTATTAAAACACGTGTACTTCTTACTTATATGAAGTTGCAAATGATATTTGGTATCAATAGTCCATCGAAAACATCCTTTTTCCTTGTACAAGGGTAAGAATGCATTCATCGAACATCACAAATCCTACTAGGTGGTAGCCTATGGGGATCTATAAATAACATTCGGATAATCAAATGTTGTGTGTTATTTTAATGATTGAAATAAATACATAACACAGAAAATAATTGACATCAAATTGAAGAAAGTTCTTTGTCTGACTCAACAAACTAAACTAATTTCATCATATATATCTTGCCAGTGTTGTCCAATATAATATTCCGTTAACCCTCCATTCTCTCTCCCTACCCCTTCTCTCCCTCTCCCTCTCTCCTTTCCCCTTTCCGCATTATGTTCATCTCATACTCAGTTTTAAAAGGTGCACCTTGCTTTGCGCCTTGTGCGCTTCGAGCTCATGCTCGGCTGAAAACGTCTAATATAAGAGAAGTAAGATAAGAAGAAAATAACTTTGAGTATTCTTCATATTCTCATTATAATATTCTTGTGCTAAATTAGTATTTACCACTATGATAATAAATGTTTTCAAGCTTGTTGAAATTGTAATATGATTGTCATGGTGTTTTAAAGTACTATATATGTTTCAAAACTGCATTAAATTATTAAGCAAAAAAATGTGTCTAGCTTACAAAAGGCATGTGCCTTCCCCTACGCATTGCACCAAGCTCTAAAGACCTTTTGCGTCTCAATGTGCATCAAATCAAAGCTCCTACTTCAAGTAATTTCACATCAAGTGCTTCCTTGTTTTAAAATATGATGTCTCGAGGAAAGTACATGCTTCCAAATTCCAATTTTGCATAGATCCCCCTTTCTCTATTGTACATAATTATTGGCACCATCACTACATTGTATCTCTTTGGCTCTTTGAAAACATAATTCTTCTGTTTCATTTAATTTGCACCCAATTTCCATTTAAATTTGTCCCACTTAATTTGCAAATTTTACTCTTTTGGTAATGATTCCTTTTAATGTCATCCACAAATCCATTCTCTTTTTTAATTTCCCATTTCTTATTTATCTTATTCATCCACTACAAATTAATATTTACACTACTATCAAGAGTTTAAAATTAAATAGGACTTTAGGAGTATGTGGCATCTTATAATTACTAAATTGTTGATCACTTTTTGAAAGTAAAAAAACTATGTGAAATCGATAATTTAATCGACAATGTCACAAGATATCGCCCCATATTCAAATTATTTGGATTTTTTTTTGTTATCTTGATTTAGTTTAGTATTTTAGACGAAAACTTATACCCCAATTTTATTCACAAATATAGTTTCCTCGCCATCTATATCTAGAAGACTATAACTATCAAAATTTGTTCAACACAGGCATTTAGCCGTTTACACTTCCACACAACCTTTTAGGTTTACTCAATTAGATGTTTGAGCTTCAAAGGAAGATGTTTATTTAAGGAACATTCAACTTCAACTTTTTTTAAAAACCACTATTTAGACTCAATATGAACAATACAATAATAGATGTTTGAGCTTCAAAGGAAGATGTTTATATAAGGAACATTCGACTTCAACTTTTTTAAAGAACCACTATTTAGACTCAATACGAACAAAACAATAGTAGATGTTTTGTAGGCTTTTCTACCTCACAACTTTTCAATCAAATGAGATCCTTTCAATCTCATGGAAGATAAGCTATAGAGAATATTGTCACCTTTGCTAATTCCCATAGATATTTGGTATTCACCATTGCCATTTACTCAAGTGCTATATTCGAGAATCCTAATTCTCAAAACCCAAACTTGTTTCATTCTTAGGCCCGCAATTCAGTTCTCTGACGCCTACTAGGGGGAGACTTCATTATAAAACAATCAAAACTTAAAGGAGATAATTCAATAATATCTCAGGAACAAGCCTGAATAACATGGCATTCCCCATCTTCTGCAAGTTTATAATCACTTGCAGACCTCCAAATTAAGAAAGGACAATAATAAGTCCCAAAACCTTACAAAAGGATGTATCAAAAATGTTAACATCAAAAGAAGTGTTGCGCAGTTTACATGAAATTTCATGAAACCAGACTGAGTCAAATTATTTAAAACACGCAAATCAACCATCAAATAGAAACAACCATTCCATTAATGCCTGCAAAACGTAGAAGCAGTCACTGTCATACCTTGTTGAAGTACACCACTTGACAACCTATTAGGTCCTTGCACACCTAAGCTCCCAGATCCACTGTTCGTAGACATATTCAAGCGAGAAGCAAGACCTGGTATAGAGAGTCCTCCTCCAGAACCTATAGACCTTCCAATGTTTCCACTGCCAACCATACTTCCCATTGAGCCTGTAACTCGAGGACCTGCATTTCCCAAAACAGGGGAGACTCCTAGTCCTGGAACAGCACTACGATTACCAATTGCAGCGGAAGTAGGGAGAATTCCCGGAATAGAACCACCAACGCCATTTGTGTTACTACTATATCCAGGATTTCCTACAACATTCATACCTCCTCTATTTGTAACTCCTGGATATCCGCCATGTGAACTCCCATGAGACATCTAAAAATGCAAGACAAATGTTACAATGAATTATTAACATTTAAGAAATGAAATTAGACGCCCAAGTTAAATAACTATTATGTATTTAATTTCCATACAAGTGTAAGATTAATGCCAAAACCATACCTGAGACAGTGCGACAGGGATATTATTTGATGCAAACCTCCCGCCTGGAACATTCCCAGTTGGTTGTTGAACCCCACCAGAACCAACATTGTTCATGGATGAATTTCGGGACGTAAGGGTACCCGACATATTAGGGACATTAAAGCCACCATGCATATTGTCACACCTCTAGGTAATTCTTGCATAACAAAGCATCAATATCAGCTTAGTAAGTGTTCTCTTATACGCATTATAAATCAACAATTCTCACAAAATGGCCTAAGGCTAAAATTCACTTGGTTCAATTTGCAACTCCTAGGGAGATCAATGAATAAGGTAAAACTGGTTATACTAATAAAATACAACAAATATTGCAATGCAGCTAGATTTTACTCACCGGTGTATCCAGCGACAAGAAAGATCTATGGCCGAAACCAAGCCAAAACAAGCTCAGCTGATTACTCTATACTAATGGAGATCTTCAGGGAGACTATTACACCAATAAATGTATTGAACTGAAGGCCTGCAATCAAAACAATTCAAATCATTAATCCTAACCAAACAATCATTTCCGTTCTTCGTAATTTCAATTAAATCTTACTATTAAACCGACTTAACTCATCCCAAACCTAAAATCTCAAACATTGGAGAACAAAATCCAAAAAAAAAAAACCCTAAAATGAGCGGCGAACATTCCGAAACCCTAATCCGCCAAAATTTTTCAAAAATTGAACAGCATAATTTACAATTCCATCACCATTTAGGCACCGAAATGAATCCAGTAGTCAATTAATTATCAAATCATTGAACATAGAACATCAAAATTGAGCAATATATTCGATAAAAGGAAGATTTCGATATTTATGAACATGGTAAATTCGATAAACGATTGGTTTTCTTTATTATCGGCAATAAGTAGGGATAACTAACCTTTGGAGAAGTTGATAGATCCAGAGAAAGGAGACAGTCGAGAGGTTTTAGTATGTGCTTTAAGATGAACGCAATTTTTTTTTAGGATATTGACTTTTTTTAAGCTTTACCAAAAAAAAAAAAAATAGACAAAAACATGTATTTCGTTACTTGGTCATTTTCCTTGTACTCTTCTATATTTATAAGTAACCGCAAGTCTCTTCAAAAATCATCTCTGTCTTTTTTAGCGATATATTTAAAGTTCAACCCATTAAAAATTAATGTTAACTTATCGTATTTTTAATGTCTGCTTACACTATCTTTAACGCCTACTTATTGTATCTTTAATGTCTACTTTTAATATCTTAAATGTCTACTTATATTATTTTTAATACTTACTTAAAATATTTTAAAAATATATATGATGGACCGGCCCAATTAGAGATGGTTTCTCAAAGAAACCGTCTCTCACAAGAATTGGTATAAATAAATCATCATTATTATCGTACCCCATGTATATTGCTCATAAAAACTATAATCAGATTCTAGGCCTTAGGGAGCCGCGAGGGATGAAAATGCCAACATATACTCATAACGAACAATATGGCCAAAAAATTCCTCACCTTGAGAAAGACGCTCTACGTATGGCAACTCTTACGATTTACGAATATCAGGCATATTCAGTATTATACTATTATTGGCATTGTGATTTTTGGTTTTTTATCTTTAAAGTCACATGATATATATTTATAATGAATAAAAAATTAGTCAAATTTATTAAAAATACGATAATTATGAAAAATGAAAACTAAAACGTAAACATTATATTTTTCTAGTTTTCTATTTTTTGGTTTTTAATTTTAAAAATAATCGAAAACAAAAGCATTTACGAATGCCCCCAAAACTCTTTGAAGAACTTATAAAAATTTGGTTGGTATTAAACAGAGTAGGTCAAAATATTAAGCAATTTTTATATGATATTGTTAAACAGACATATCCGTACAAGGAGTTCTAATTTTTAAAATAAAAATGTTATTATTCAATATGTCAATTTAACATCCAAAATAACATGTTAAATATCAAATAATTATAAATAAGTATTTAAACTATGTAAATAGTTGTTTTAATTGATTTAATTAGACTATTTAATTAAATTTAAAACTATCTTGCAATAAGATGGTATTAGATAAGAATTGGTGCAAAACATTTGAATCAATAAGAGAATGAAATAGTAATAGTAATTGGATTAAAAAGCTATTAGATGTGTGGATGAAAGTTATTTTTAGATTTAGGATATGTTAAGAATCTCTACATGTAAGAGGGATTAATCCTTTACAAAAATAAATGGGTAATCCTTAGCTCTATCATCTAGTATAGGGATGGTCATGGGGCAGGTCTGGCCAGACCCGGACCCGAACCCTTTTATTTTTTTGGATCCAGACCCGGATTCGGACCATAAGGGTCTAGAATTTTCAGACCCAGATCCGGACCCTACGGATCTGACATGGTCTAGGGTCCTTAATGGGTCTTATACAAAGCCTCTTTGATTTGTCAAAATTGAACCTTTTTCGAGTTTTATTGTATTTTTGTAAGCAACTTATTATCGTATTACAAACACTTGTTCGAGTCCATAAAATTCAAATACAAAATAATTACTAGAACGTAAAAACACTTATCTAAATTCATAATTAAAAAATCAAATATAAAAGACTAAATGAGAAACATAGTTTATATTCCATAACATTAAAAATTAAAAATTACAAAGAGAAATTAGGGTTACCGGAGTAGTGGAGTTTAGGGCTTTAGGCTTTATTTACTGCTTTAGTTTAGGCTTTAGGAAAAAACATGTTTTCAACTTTTCATTATATTAGAAATAAATTAAGAAATTAGAAATTTAAAATATAAAATTTAAAAGTTTAGGGTCCGGGTCCGGGTCTTCACCTTAGGACCCGAATCCGGACCCGTCAAATTTTTTTAAGATCTAGACCCGGATCCGGATCCGATGGGTCTAAAAAAATTAAGATCCAGACCCTTAAAAAATAGGCAGGTCCAACAAAGTCCTGGACCCATGACCATCCGTAATCTAGTAAATTCACAATTTTTAAGGGATTGTAAGATTTTTAAAAAAAAACAAGGAGAGTTTGGCACATTACTTTTATTTTTATTTTATTTTATTTTATTATTGATTGAGTTGACTTATTTGATGGGCTTGTAACATCAAAATGTTGATAATTGATGGATGGATGTTTGTTGTTGGTTTATTCAATCAACTAATAGCATTGGCTTGTAACGTCAAAATGTAATTGTTCATTATGTAGCCATCTATTTTATTTTTGTAAAAGTATGCCCCTCACATCTAAAATATCCTCTCAACTAATTTAAACACACTTCTTCCTCTTAAATATCTCAAAAATTCTATTATATTCGCCTTTTAAAATATTTGGAAAATTTATCTAGAATAAACTAATAATCTTAATTTTTAATTAACATTAAATAATCCCAATTTAGAGATTTTTGTGTTGGAATATATAAAAAAATTAACTAGATGCAGCATGTAAGCTTTATTTTAAAATTTTCGTTTAAAAAAAATAAAAAGAAAAAAATAAAGTAAAAAACATTAATAAACTAATCCACTCCAATAATACTTCCCTTTTCCCGGCCACCAACACTAGCCTCCTCTTAGAGTTGTTCATGGGCGGACTACCCGCCAGACCCGGTCCGTCCGGCTCGAAAAACGGGCGGGCATGGACAGCGTTTTTAAAAAAAAAATTAAGTTTGGACGGGTAATACCCGCCCGCCAAGATAAATGGGCGGGTAGCGACACAAAAAAATACCCGCGGGTATACCCGCCCGCTCGCTTAGTTTAATATATATTAAATTTTTAATAATCAATTATATTAAGTTACCCAAAAGAAAAAATACTTTTTGTTATTCTTTATTATTAAAAGTTGAATATATTTTAAATATTATTATTATTATTATTATTATTATTATTATTATTATTGTATGGGTACTCTCTTAAGGTACATCAAATATGTTTAATTATGGTGAGCCATGTTTAGAAGAAGATGAAGAGGAGGATGAAGATGACGATTGTGCTACCATTGACCAAGTTTTTTGAAACTTTTTATGTATTTTTATATACATGTAATTTAAGTATTTTGAGACTTTTTATGTATTTGGAGTATTTTGGACAATGTATTGTATTTTAATTATTATCAAAACCCAACTTTATATTTTGTATTATATTTTTGATATTTATGTAATAAATACCTGCCTACCCGCGGGTCCCGCCCGCTTTAAAAATGGGCGGGTAGCGACAAAAAATTATGCCCTCAAATGCGGGCGCGGTTTTGTATATTTGTGCCCGCGGGTAGATTTTATAGCAAATACCCGGTCCGCTACCCGCCCAAGCCCGCCCATGAACAGCTCTCACTCTCAGTTGGCAAATAAATATAAATATCTTAATCTAATTTTAGATAAATAAATGGTTTATTATCATTTTTTTTAAAGATTGTAATATGCATTAAATTTCACTCACTTTATTAGAAAGATAACTAGTATATGTCCTGTGTAACGTTAGTTTATTAAGTTATGTAAAAAAATTTATTGAATATAATTGTTTATTTTTCAAAACAAACCGTTAAATTGATCATAACTATATATTACTAATTAAAACGATTATAAGTAAAATAATTCTAGTTCACTGATTAATGTAATATTTTCTATAAAAAATAATTTATACTAATGATAATTTTTCTTTCCTAAATGGATCGATTAATCTAAGTTTAAGGTTTACTATACAAAGGCTAAATTATTGTGCAAACATTATATCAAATTATACGGTATACTCATACACAAACACTTTATTGATGACATGCTCAAAATATATACTTTTATAATTTTCTTTATCATAATTATCATTGTAAAATTATTCTAAATAAGATTTTAGTTATTATTTTGTAAATATTGAAGTTAGCTGAAAAATTAAGTTGACAAATTTTTTAACGTTACATAATTTAAGAGTTTTTAATTATAAGGTTATTTATAGTTAACAACTATTTTATATTCTAATTATTTTTGTATCATGAATAAGGTATAATTAATAGTTTAGTCATTTAATTTACCAAAATCAAAGTTACCCAAAATATTTTTTTCTTAAAAAGGTGTATTTAAAAAATTAAAGGTTTTAGAATTGACTTTCTTCTTACTTTTATTATTCATTAAAAAATAAAGTTTAATTAAAGCTTAAAGTTTCTATATTTAATTACTTAAAATTTAGAAGGGAAAAAATAATGTATAAAAGTGACATGTGTTATATTCTTTTATTGTTTTAGTAGAATGTATGATCTGGAGTCATTTTGGAAAAGTGTCCTATAGAAAAAGAATAACTCAGAAAAAAGAGAGAAAAGTTTGTGAGAATTTTAGAAGAAAATTTTAGTTATAGTTGGGATGTATATGGATTGTGATTTATTTTAGTTTTTTATAGATAGGCATTTAATTTATGTAAGTTATTTTTTTCATAAATTTGATTAAATAAAATTTTTTTATTATTTTCTAAATAATTGTTAACATCTTATCCACACCATGATTTAAAAAAAATAAATGATCCTGACAAGTCAAATTTGTGGGAAAAATGATTGCGGATAAAAGAGAAGCAAAACTTGAAAAATTAAATGTTAAAGACTTTAATTTTTGGAATATGTAAAATAGAGAGTTGATTATAAGGAGATTTTTTCTTATGGTGTGAAACTCAATACTATTATACATTGTTAAGTAATATTGCAATTGAAAATCTATATGCATGCACAAACTAGAAGATTTATTATGGAGATTTGGATGAGAAATATACATGCACCAACTAGAAGATTTCATAGAAAGTGGAAAAGAAAAGATGTTATACAAGCTTAAGAAGAGTTTGTACATATTTTTATTACATAATTTTATTACTTCTTATTTTCTTATTGCTTATATTACTAATTGTAAGATGTATACTAAATTAATACTCCCTATGTTCTTTTTTTATCTTCCACATTACTATGACGGGTAGTTTCAAAAGTTCTTCCACTTTTGAATACATTTTATTTTTAGAAAGTTTTTATCCTACTTTTACCCCTTAAAACTTCCCCTTTTCTTTTAATGTACCCCTTTTCTTTTATTTATAATTATTTTCACACTACTATTTAATTAAAATAATACCCACTACAACCTCATAGTATCAATACAATAATTACTTCACACTACTATTTAATTAAAATAATACCCACTACAATCTAAAGATTCTATCTTCCTTAATATGTGTGAAAAACTCAAAGTGGAAGATCAAAAAAGAACGGAGGGAGTATAATATGCATGATTATAATATTTTTATCACTTCTTCTGTTTTTTAATGACTATAATTAAACAGGATCCAATATTTACCAATTAATCTAATTTTTCAATTTTTTTAAAATATGTAAAAAGAAAATATAGTCAAGTGAGATCTTATACAATTGATTTTAATGCAAAATCTTTATTTTATCAACTTTTTATGATTTTTATTATGTATATTGAAACATATTTAATGTTAAGATAATAAATTGACTAGCTTGAAAACCTAAAAGCGTAGTCTTTTAAAAAACACAGAGAGTACATCATATTCAACAAGAATGGTTGTAGGCCCATTCTAGGTGCCTGACCGCCTATGGTCTCATAAAATGGAGACCTTACATTTTAACTAACTCCTTATAGTTCGTCAGTTAAACGTAACTCAGTTGGTGACATGCCTTTATGTGATATTGTTGATTAAAGTTTTAAAACCTAACAAGCAAGGGTAAAAAAGTATGATTCTATCTTGTTGGGTTTGGCACAATGTATCAATTTTAAATAAAGTGAAAGATTAAATTATGTGGATGAAATTAAAAGAAAATAATAAAATTAATTTTTAAATATTAAAATGAGACTAAATAATAAGTGGAATGATAAAAAAAGATAATGAGACAAATAAAGAAGAACACAAAGAATATAAAGTAGATGACATAAAAAATCTTGAAGTTATATATTAGCTTCCTTGGGAAATAATTATAATTGTAACTGATTGTGATATATTATGCAAAAAAATATAATTATTAGTTGCAAGTTTAATGAAACGGAGAAAGTATGAGATACGGGAAAAACAATAATTAATTTATTGCCAAATTACAAAAATATTACTCCATTCGTTTTTTTTTATTTTTCCTATTTACTTTTTGAACAGTTTTCGAAGCATTTTTCAACTCTCAATATCTCTAAATATGCGTTATAAAAAATATATGATAAAAAAATATATATTAAGATGAATCTAACAAGATCTTACATAGATATATTTTATCTTCAATATATCTCTCAAAAACCTTTATTATAATTTTTCGCTTCTTAAAGTAGAATATTTCATGCCTTCAAAAAAAAGTAGAATATTCCAAATGTGAAGAACGTTAGAAAATGGAGAAAGTAGTAAGTTGAATATTCTACAATACTCTCTATGTTTCCTAGTGTTTATTTCCTTTAGAATAATTTATTTTGGAAAGAGAAATTTGATTAAGATTTTTAAGACATATATAGATGATAATATATATATATATATATATATATATATATATATGTGTGTGTGTGTGTGTGTGTGTGTGTGATATCTTGTTAGATTCGTCTTAATATATATTTTTTTATCATAAATTTTTTTTATAATTTTTATAATTCATATTTAGAGATATTAAAGCTTGAAATTTTTTTTAAAATTATTATGCAAAAAGGAATAAAAAAGAACGAACAAAGTAATATTTTTTGCAAAATAAATCCCAAAAGAGGAGTTTAGAAGGGATTAAACAAAAGTTTAATCGCTGTGGCGATTATCACTCCTCAAAGGAGCCGTAGAAAATGGAGATGTAGATCCTCCAATAAGCAACCTCACGTCTCAACCAATAGCCTAAACCAGATTTACCATTTACTAACACTAACCGACAAAAATTAGCAATCGACAAAATACGCGCATTAAAGGGCCTTTTCGTGAATTCCAGTTTCCAACTACATCCATATAATTTGTATTATTTTATTTTGGTTTTGACAAATTGTTTATTAAGGAAGGCTCATTATGAGACGATTTAATATGAATTGACTTAATTTTAAATTTTATAAAAAAATTATTTTTATCTAGTTAATTTCTATTTTAGTTAACTTTTATGTAAGTTTAACTTTAGACTGCTAGTATGAGCTCGTCTCATAATAAGACGGTCTCATACAAAATTTGTTGGTTTTTTTTACTCTTACTTTCAAATACAGAGTAAATACCACTTGTTGAAAAAGTTTTAGGTTCGATTCTCATTTAGTATTCCCCTTTTCCTCGGTCCATCTTTAATAAAAAAAATACGAATAAGACATTCATTCAGCATAATATGGCTGTGGCCTGTGGGGGTAGCTGATACCTATATAATTGTAAATATTGAGAGTAAGTATTAAATGTTTAGTTAGTCATGTTAAATATTGCAATTTGATAAAATAACTCTTACGGCCCGTTTAATAGGTGATAATAAACGGTGGTAATGGAAATGAAAAACTAGTGTAATTTTGATTGAAAAATATTTAAATTACCTTATGGCCATGTTTGTCCAACTTCAATCATCTCATTTTCTTCATAAAACTCATTCCAATGCATTACCATTGGGAGGGGTGGTATTAGGTGGTAATGAAAATTTATAAACAAAAAAAAATAAATTTGTGATCAAAGTTTAATTCCCATGGGAATGATATGAAACTTTTGATGAAATTTTACACTAAAAATCATTCCCATTACTACCATTTAATACCACTAACCAAACGGGCCGTTATGGTAGTTGAATTTAAAATTTATACAATATAGAGAAAAATCATAACTTTTGAAAGCAACTAAATGGGTCATGCCAGTTAAACGAATAAATTATGAAATAATAATGTTTTTTAAAAGTAGTGATTTACCTTATTAAAATTAAATTATTACAAATAATTTAAATTGATATGCTTAACACAAGTTGGGAAGTAGTTCACAAATAATTGATAGTTGATAGCTAGTAGTGGTAGCTAATTAAAATGCCTAATTTGACTAATTAATTTTATTAATTAGTTTGATTAACTGATTTTCAAAATGCTGCAGGGAGCAATTTGTTTAAAAATAGTTGATTCATATCAATAAATTGTTTCAGCTTTCAACCAACTAATTTACCAAACCATCACATTATATATTGGACCATCCAACCATACATTTTTGTCAATTAATATCATTGAATGAACTACTTCTTTATGTCGCAATCCTATTCAATTTGCCTTATTTTTATTTAGTCCGTATTAATGAATTTTTCTAGTTTCTATGACCATAGTAATTTTACTTTCTATATATTTTTTCCTAAATACTTATTATTTTAACCCACCTTACTCCACTATTTGCAAAAAAAATAAAAAATAAAAAATGAGACAAAATGTATAGAGGAGTATTTTACCAAACACTCCCTCATTATTCTTAAAAGTAGGACGGCTTAGTATTTAATTTCCGTAAAAATCAAAATTTATTTTAGATATTCATGCCTTTATTTGCCTACCTTTCTATTTTAATTGATTTCAGGCGATGAGGTTGAGACTTCGAGAAAAAAAGAGCGTACAAACAAACATACACCCAGAACAAGAGAGAGAATTTAGAGAGAGAGAGGGAGATTGGAAGAAGAGATAGAAAGCTCGTGATCGTTTTTTCATGGAGGTTCTGAGTCAAAGTCGCTGAATCAATTTACTAATCATTGCTTCGATCGCTATCTATTTCGGTCACCGGAGAGATTTTTCCGGCGGCGATTTTCTTGAAAGTTAGGGTTTTGAGTTTTTGCGATTAGAGAGAAAGAAACATGACGATGGACAGCAACGGATATGGAGGAATTGAAGAAGAGTACATTAGAAGACATCATCAACATGAAATTTCTGAGAATCAATGTAGTTCGCTTTTAATCAAGCACATTAAAGCTCCTGTTCATTTGGTATATTAATTTAATTGCTTTTGCTTTTAATTGATTTTTATTCCGTAAAGATCAGTGTTTATAGATTTGTAATTTTGATTCTTGAATTCTTACGATTTTCAACTTCTTTGATTAGTTTGATAGCTTTGGTTGACTATTTTGTTTGACGATCCACTAAATAACAGTACTCGTTTATGATATGTTTGCTAAAGTTACCAGTTTAGGAAAGTGTAGCTTAATTTTAGTTTGGCACTGTTCTTGCATGAAGAATTAGTTGCTAGAAAAACAGTTTTTATTTTCTGATTGATTAGGTAGCCATCGTCCTAGGATTTTTCCGTTCTTGGAAGTCGTCTAGGTTAATAACTTTTTTTTTTTTTTGCAGATTGATATCTAGCTACACGAATAGTTGATTGATAAGTTGAATAGCTAACAACTTGCGTTTTCACTGGTCGCATGTCTTGTTATCACTGTGTAAAACTAATATCTGCAATAGTGCCTTTGGAATATGGAGAAAGGGGGCAATTGATGTTCTTCACATAATGTATAAAATCTGCTAGTTTTTGGGTTGGGGGTGACAATTGAGGAAGTATCCATGAAAGTTTGTAAGGAAATCACATGAAATGTAAATCTTCAAAGCCAAATTTCTAACATATTTAAAATTTTTTTTTGCGATTCTTGTGTCTTGCTATCAAATTGCAAATTATTCTATTTGTTATAGTTCCTTTGTTATAGGAAGAAATCGATGTTCTTCGAATAATATACTCCTATTAATAATTATTTTGTTAGTATTTTTTTGGTGAAGCTTGAGGAAGTATGCAATGTAGGAGTATATAAAAATTTGTAAAAAATCTTTAAATGATGGTTGAGAAATAAGAATCATAAGCTTACAAAAATAGGACGGTGGTTGAGATGCGAGGAAAAAGGAAAGGAGGTTTGTTGTGTAAGTTGGCGATTTTTGGAGGGATAGGCTACAGTTTTTTTCAGTTGCATTGATGATATTGTTGGCTGTCAATTTATTTATAGAAAACAACCAACATTGTTTGGCGATTTTTTTTTGTTAATATACAGTGTTTGCATGTCAGGTTTGGTCTCTAGTGAGGAGATTTGATCAACCACAAAAGTACAAGCCCTTTGTTAGTAGATGTGTGGTGCAGGGAAATCTTGAGATTGGAAGTGTGAGAGAAGTTGATGTTAAATCTGGTCTTCCGGCTACTACTAGCACTGAGAGGTTGGAGCTTTTGGATGACAATGAGCATATTCTGAGTATCAAGATTGTGGGTGGAGATCATAGGCTGAGGGTATGATACTTCTTCTTTATAATATTTTGTTTTTCTCATTTTGGGGAAGGAGTGGGAAGGGATTGGTATTGGTTTTATGTATAAATTGTAATATCGTTCTGTGGCATATGTCAATTTTAGCAATTACTAGAGAAATGAAAATGACACTTGATACTTAATTTGATTGCTATTGATATGGAGGATTATTACGTTTTACCTGCATTTTGTAATTATTGTAGGTGTTTAGTTCACCTGCAAGGTCTCTTCATATATTATTATGCTGGGTCATTTCATTCACCTGCATGGCCTTTTAAATCTATTTAAAAGGATGTCTGGTTGGTGAACATTCAACATAATTAGGTCTGGAGTCTGGACCCAAAACCAATCCTAAGCTTTCTTCTTTAGTGTTCTAGATCAGCAATAACCCAGTTTGATGTCTGATTTCATTCACTTGTTAGATTTGCTTATAAAATGTGTTGAAAATGGAAAAGATGGAGACATTTATTTATTCTTAAACACCAGTTTTTTCTGTGTATACTGGCGACAATACAGGAAAGGAAACTCCAAAGCATCATTTGTCTTCTAGTGTGAATGGTAAGAATTCTAGTGATTGAATGTTAGTTTGACCCCATTTATTGTCCATCTATAAGCCTTGTGTGGAGCTCCACAAATAGTTGAGTATGATTGTCATTTTATTAGAAAGAGGTGGCTGTCAAAAGGAAAAAGTTCAACTAGATTGTTCCATTATTTGTATACTTTCTTCTGTGGTTTTGTACTCCTTAATGGAGTCTGTAATCAATATCACCAGGTCTGTGTTGTGTTTTTTCTCTTCCAGAACTACTCTTCGGTTGTGTCCCTCCATCCAGAGATCATTGAGGGAAGGCCTGGGACGATGGTGATTGAGTCATTTGTAGTTGATGTACCTGAAGGGAACACCAAGGATGAAACCTGCTTCTTTGTTGAAGCTCTGATAAAGTGTAATCTCAAGTCACTAGCTGATGTTTCAGAGCGTTTGGCTGTACAAGACCGAACTGAGCCGATTGATAGGATGTGATTAGGAACCTGGCATGATAGGAGGACAAGTTTCTTTTCTGCCCATGGATGAAGCTTTCAAGGTTTCCAGATTGCAGAGGCTATCTTGGGGTTGACTGGTACTTCTATCTTCTAGATTCGACTGCTCTCTCAATAGTCTTTACCTATTTTCTGAGTGGTATTGCATTCTGAGACTGGTGAAAATTACTGTATTCAGGCAGTAGTAGAACCACAACCATATAAAAAGTGTGCTTAAAAAGTCCTCGGAAGAGCGAAAGATACGGAAACTGTGTCGTTCTCGAGTTTTTTATAGTCATGATGTTTGTCCATGCATTCTAGTTGTATATAAAACCATGTGATTGTGGAGACGTTTGTAGATCTCGTCAGACTCATATTATAGCTTCTGTTGAGAAATTATAGAGGTTGTCTGATAGGTAGTCATGAATCACATTAGAGTATAGGGAGGAATGAAGGATTGTAAGTAGTTTTTCTTGGTGTCGTAAATTCATCGTCACTTGTGAATTACTGTCATGATTCTCGTAACTTAATAGTCATTTTTTCTGCTGTTTAGTTTAGAATAATTCTCTGTCATGTACCTTTCCTTGTGCATTTATGGTTGAAGGGTTAGTTCTTATTCTTCTTTCTTATCTAGTCAATCCCTCTTTGTCCCCCTATCCAGAAAGTAATGTACATGTAAATATCTATCAAGTTATCAAATGAGGCTAGAGTGACTCATTTAAGTTTTATCAAAATATACAGCTCTCTTCTTTTTGGGTAGGAAGAAATGACTGAAATTGCATTACTCTTGATAGCCATCACCCTTGTGTTAAAAATAGATTATTTTTGAATGACTCTTGATAGCATATGTTTTATAACTTTATGTAATCCATCAATTTTTGATGTATGGCCATGGCCATGTCGATGAAGACAAAAAAGACCCAATTTATTGTTATGATAAAGAAGATTCTCGATGACCCCGTGCTTTGAGGTGGATAAGGCGTTGGCATATTGTTTTAGGGCTACATGGGCCTATGGGTCTTTCTAATGGTCTTATCTATGGAGGGAAATCTACTTTTCCAACTTGTGAATGAGAACATTTTCGTTTTCTTTTTCCAAATTTGTGATCGAAAAAGAAGTAGATCTTTGTTTTTTCATCTATTTTATAATACTTGACACATTACTATATATTCCTCTTGCAACAATCAAGGAATGTGAATATGCCATGAAGTGATTTATAAATTGTCTTATTTATTTTTATTTTATTTTGTATTTTATATCTTTTAACTCTTGGACTTTTTGTCACTTTTGAAGGACAATTAATGATTTTAAAGCATTTTCTTGTTAGTTATACTGGTGCCAAGTTAAAATGGTTTTAAGTATTATAGAATTGAGCTAATTCTTATGGAGATGCTCCTACCACTTGCTTCTATTCTTATTTACATATTTTAACTCTTTTAAATTTTAATACTTCATTATTTATACATTTTAACTTCTCTTTCAATATCATATACACAATCAAATGTTACAGTTTTTGACTTAGCAAATTCCATGTGGTAAGCCTGAGGTTTTGGGTTTTTCACGTGGTGACTAAAACTTTTAAAAAATGCGTGCGTGGTAATTTTGAGTTTTATCAAATTGTTTCATTGTGACCTTTTTGCGCATAAAACATTAGCAAACGCTAATTTTGAAGCTTCAAGGTTGTTGTACGCTTATTTATGCGACTCACCATTTTAAATGCCATCAGTTTTAACCTTTTTCCCAAAAGTATAAACTCTAACTCTATTATTTTTGGATTTAGAGGAAAAATATGATTTGGATGAAAAATAATAGAGTTAAGGTTTATATTTTTGGGAAAAAATTGAAACTGATGTCATTTGAAATGGTGAGTCGCATAAATAGACGTACAACAGCCTTAAAGCTTTGAAATTAACGTTTGCTAACGTTTTATGTGTAAAAAGGTCACGGTGGAACAATTTGATAAACCTCAAAATTACCGTGTAAATTTTGTAAAAGTTTTGATTACCGAGCCGAAAACTTTAGAATTATCATGTGGAATTTCCTGTTTAATTTTAGTGCAATACTCGTATAGTTTTTTTTAGGACGTAGGAGCAACTTTTTTAGTACCCTGTTTGGCTGTTTCTAGGCGTATCACGTATGGAGAGGGTGAGTAATAGGAGTACTTTTTCTGAGAGTAAATCTGTGCGGTTCTGAAGGCAGAAATGCAGGGGAATATCCTCATTTCTTGATTTGGATCTCTGAAGGATCTTTTTCTGGGAATGGGTGCCAAGAATTTGTTTAATACTCCCTCTTTCGTCATGCTAATATCCAAATTTAGATGACAATTGTTTAATGCTAGCACTTTTTAATTAAATGTGCAACTATTATGGGAGGGTAGGATCGTAAATCTACATTAGATGGCATTTTTTACTCGCTAGTTTGGCACTTCTAAATAGTGAGTTAATACCCATCCTTAAATCTTCATGTTCATATAAGTAATTGTGAAAAATTGTCTCTTGATGAAATAACATTAAATAAAAAGCTCATATTCTCATAATACTTTTATGTATTAGATGAAATATTTAATTCATATATAAGATATGTTTTTTGATAAGACCATGTTTTACAACAATTTGTGTTTTATAAAAAAAACTCGATTTTATTTCTTTTTGGAGCAAAAGTCTTCTTAAAATATTGCGCCTAGCGCTGGTCATTGTACCTCCCGAATTCAAATGGAGACGAAGAGTAAGCGATAAGGTTGTAACAAATAACTCGATAAAAATTTAGCTTATTTTAGATGAGTGATCAAAAACAACATTTACTTTTTCATGCTTAAAAAATACTTCTAAACTCACATTAGATTTTCCCCAAATAAGTCACGTAAATTATCTAAGTACAAATAGTAAGAGAAATTGTTCAACAATTCTTTGAAATTGTTCAACAATTCTTGTTGAGTAGCAAATTTATGGGTCACAAGTCACAACAATAAAAGGGCGATAGAACATAAGAATTAGAACATTTGACGAAAATTTGAAAAAAATAAGATAATTTAACAACTTTATTCAAAAAATAAGCTTCGAAAAAACTTTATTTCCAAAATAAGCGTCATTGCTTTCGAAGCTAGGCTTGGTGTAAACTCGCTCTTACTAACAGCGAATTAAAGTAAATGGTCAAAATTTGAGTCAAGCCTCAAGTCGCGGTTAGTAACAGCGACATTAAGGTTGACTGGTCAAACCTTAATGTCGCTGTTACTAACAGCGACTTGAGGCTTGACTGGTTTGACTTTTATTGACTTTCTTGTATGAATTAAACTAGCCGTTGTTAAATTGAAAAATAGCCGTTATGAAGTTGAAAATAGCCGTTGTTATTATGTTCTATTAATAACTCCATCATTTTCCTACTTCATTGTATCCAATCTCCATCATTCTTGTTCTAGTTAATCAATTTTTAAAGGTAACATAAGGTATTATGTTAGTGTTATTCTCAATTTATAAATGTTAATATTATTTTTGAATGTTTAATTAGGTTACTATATCATATGTGTTCCGTAGATGTCACAGGAGCATTCTATTGAAGAGCTTTGTGATTGTGGTTATGAAGTTGAGATTAATACAGATTGGAGCGACTTCGATCCTGGGCGTGATTTTGTTGCTTGTCCTTTCTACTTGGTTGAAGGATTAGATTGCACATACTTTAGATGGATTGCTCGGAGGGTACCAAATGGCAGAGAGACTTAATAATACGGCTTGAAAAAGAAAAACAAGAGCTTAAAGACTTAATAATACAAAATGTCACTAATGTTCAATATATACAAACAGTATACTAATGGCCTAATGCTAATCCTCCTCCTGTACCCTGTCTAACTGTGACGGTTTACGACGCCTCCTGCGATAGTAAGAGGCCGTCGCATGACGCTCAGGTAGGGGAGGTGATTGATAATGTGATGATCTAGCCCCTTGTGAGGACCTGGCACCATAGTCGGGACACGTTAAGTCTACCTCATCAAGATGAACGTCGGCATGATGAGGAGATGACCACTGCTCGTCCATACTGGTGTCGGGCACAGCGACTTCTGGAATGAAGTGCTAAAACTGTGTCTGTGTCCCTAGGAGTATGCCTTGGGCAATTTCCCACACAGGCTCCTCTTGGGTGGAGCTGATGACAGATGCAAGGCCCTGTGCCTGCATTAAGACTGAAGTATTAATGAAATGTATAACATGTAAGTTCTATGGATAATAATCAACGTTGAAGAATACTTACAAAGTGTTTCATCGTCGGTGCTGCGGGAGCGTACTGGGTTGCCGCGGTGATACCTCGTGGTGTCATCCATCGACGAGTGATGGAGAGGAACCACGACATGTAATTCGCCGAAGTAGGTGCGCCTACAACCTCGATCGACGCACCTTGGGCCAGTAGCTCCATCATGTGATCCCAACGAGCTATATGGCGCTAGTTGATCTCCAACCAGTTCTTGGGCTCCCGACTCTTGCGTGAACTGTGATGGAGATCCGCTACTGTGTCACAAGGTGGCGGGATGCCCTGTACCATTCCAAATTGGCGCAGTACGCGCTCAGGGAGATGCACTTCGACTATGTCGAAGCATATCAAAGGTACAGAGGCTCTCCACGCCCCTGACAAGATCCCTGAGTGCTGAGGCAATGCAGCGTATGCCTCAGCGGGGTAAGGGTCCCATCAAAACTTCACGTGAAAATGTAATTAATAAATTACGCAATATGATAGTTACAAGACAAGTTGTAGTGAAGTTTTTACCTGGTCAGCTCGAAGTAGATCGAGTTGATCGCGTTAGAACCCCACGCCCGATTCTGTGTGGGTCCTTGTACGTCTTTCAAAGGACCATCGCGATCCATACGGCACATGTGGGGGTGGAAGAATTGGTGGAGGAAATGCACCACGTCCCACACTCCTCATCGGTTGCCCAATGAGAATGTGCTCCCACGCCCAAAGCTATGAATTACAGATATAAGTAAGTAATTGAAACACAAAAACAAATTAAGAAATAAAGCGTTAACATGTAAAGTTAGTATTACCTGCAGAGTAATCAGGGGCCCAGCGATCTCCTTCACGTTCTTCCGTGAAGCTTCACATAGTCTTCTATACAGATAAGCTAGGGCTGCGGAACCCCAGCTGTAACCGGAGATGACCTCCCATGGCGCATCAAGCAATGTCAAGTATAAAAGTTGTACCCTGTTGCCAGTCTTGTTGGAGAACAAGACAGCACCAATCAGATATAAGAGATACGCCTTAGGGTATCTCTCAACGGTAGCCTCATCAGCACCTTCAGGGAGGTGCGAGAAGTTCTGCGCAAGCCATGCTACACGTAGGCTACTCCCTTTGGCTACCTCTGCGGGAGGTCGGACTCCTAATAATCTATGTTACGTGCAAACCATGTTACGCGCAAGCCATGTTACTACTTGATCGAATTGATCCATTCCAAAAGCATACAACAGTCACACGAAATGAAGCTATTTCTACAACAATACGTACAAAATCAACATCACCATCAAGTTCATAAATATATACTACATAACAACATTGATTAAATTTAGGTTTTGCATTCAAACATTCTCTAAATTAAATTCAAATTTAGGGTTCGCATTCAAACATTTTCTACATTAAACTAAAACATATTCTACATTAAATTCATGAACAAACAACCTCAATATGAAGATCATGGCAAATAACAAGTACATTTGACATATTCATAGAATTTGATATTATATGACCAATATAAATGACATACATTTTAAAATCAACAACAACTAAAAAAATTATAATAAAAACGTACCTTAATAAGCTGTAGATCAACAAGAAGTAGTAAATTGCAAGTTTAAGAATCTGCATTTATGTGAAAATTTATGAATATTTTGTGAACCCTAATTTTCGAAAATGGAGAAAAACACAAAAAAATAGTACCTTAAGTGAAGATAGGAAGATGACAGAACTAATTAGTAGTACAAACTTGGAATTTGATGAAAATAATTGAAGGATAAAAGTTATTTTAATGGTGGAAAGAAGAGGGAGATCTCGTAGGTTACAAACTTGGAATGAGGGAGTAAACTGAAATGAGGAAGAAGGACAACTGAAAATTAAACTCGCATTAAGTCGCTGTTAGTAACAACGACATATGAGTTGACCAGTCAACTCCTTAAGTCGCTGTTACTAACAGCGAATTGTCCCTTGGCTCAAATTTTGACCATTTGCTCTAATTCGCTGTTAGTAAGCGCGAGTTTACACTAAGCCTAGGTTTGGAGGCAAAGACGCTTATTTTGGAAATAAAGTTTGAACGAAACTTATTTTTGGAATAAAGTTGTTAAATAATCTTATTTTTTTCAAATTTTCACATTTGACAAAGGTAAAAAATTGTAGCATCGTGAAGAATAAACTATTTCCTCTCAATTTTATTAACAATGTAATTTTATCACTTTGTAAAATTTGAACGAGTATTGAGATAAAAAGAAAAAAAAAGTGCATACAAAGATTATCTAAATAAGATGTATAAAACTTAAGTTTATAAATGAGTTTAAGAGAGAAATATAATACCGCTATGAAATTTAAAATGTAGTAATATTCAAAATACATATAAATTGGCTTGAAAAATAGAGTACTATGGTTAATTTGAGATGAACTTATTATGAATATCAACATGTAATCAAAAAAACAGAGCATACACTTTATAAGCCAAAAAGATACTATTTCTCAATAACTTGAAAAGTGCATGTATACCATCTTTAATTCATCGGTATAAGACAAATCCCAACAACTAGAGTACTAGGTTATCAAATGCACCGGACATCAACTTTGCAACACAAAAATTACTCTCCTCGAACCCTTCGAGATGTCAACATTTTAGAAAGTTCTATTCATATAATCATATCAATAATAATCAAGGATAGCTCGACACTCAACGCGAAGTGAGGATGCCGCTTTGATTCTTCTTAGATGGATCGATTATGCCTGGGGATTTGGAAGCTTAACAGTCTATTTTGGCCTCCGATGAATCGACATGCATCTTCAAAATATACATTTTCATATTTTCTTCATCATCAAGTTCATGTGCAAGTGATAGGTCAAATTTCAAGTTTGGGTTATAAGTTCTTGATCATTAACATAGAAAACCTTAATACTTATCATTCACAATTAGTGTCTAATTACTATTGTACAATTTCTGATATTTCCAACATAATTTCCTTTTAAACACTTCAAGAAAGCCCACTACTATCTCATAGAGTACACACCTTTTTTCTGAAAATTCTTCTGAAATTTGATCTGCAAAAATGAATGCCTTCGAAAGGAATGACTTGCACCTGCTATTTATGGTAAGAATGCTTTGTATGTTAGTGAACAATCAACAATGATATCCCGAACAGTTGGCGAGCTGGGTTTTGTTCGTTCCACGACAAGCATCAGCTTCACTCCAGTAACGTTCAATAGCTAATAATAAGGGACACCCGGTTTAGGCCAATACAAGTTCGCCTTCTTGCTGTTGTTGAGGCTCCGTTAGTTGCCTTTCTTCACGATACGGAAGAAGAATACGTTTGATGTCTTCCGAACTTAGCGTCTCATATTCCAATAGTGCATTGGCAAGAGCGTGCAGCGCCTTTTCATGCTGGGACATCACAATTTGAATAATATTAATCCCGATTCAAGACTAAAACTTCAAATTCTAGTGAATTAACAAATGGTGTTAGAGTATATAATATAACCTAGGGTCTCAATCATCAGCTTAAGCTTTTGGTTGAGTTGGTTCCTCGACATGGTATCAGAAGCTAGCGTGACAAAAAGTCACGGGTTCGATTTAAACCACCCCACATTTAAAGTGGAATATTCAGCGCATGTGCGCATCCATACTTCTTGCCCAATGGGCTCTCGTGTGAGGGGGCGTGTTAGAGTATATACCATGGATAAAGGGGTGAGACTATTCGCAAACACATATAGTAAATTATCATTTCTACCATTTAATACAGATTATTCGCCTACCAAATAGACCATTGGAATAAAAGCTCAAGTCATAACATGTAGCTAAAGTTAAATGTAGCGCAATTCACTAATTATCAAACTAACCTTCTTTAGCAAGGCCTTCACCCGGTCATATGCATCTCTAAGAAGTTTGACAACCTAATGAACAAACGCAGAAGATTGGGTTATACAGCAAACAAACAAATCAACAAATAACCATCGAACGGTAGGTTCTTAGACAGACCTCTGCATCGATACGAGATTGCATTTCTGAACCTGGTCTATCTTTGAGATGAACGGGACCAATTGTATCACTCATCCCACAACTTGTTACCTTACAAATCAAACGGAAAATCCGACAAATGTCAATGAATACTGAAAAAATACTTTTCATAAACAAAAATTTTTTACGGATGCATACCATATATTGAGCAAGCTCTGTAGCAGTGTTGAGGTCACTACTCGCTCCAGTCGTGACATGATCTTGACCGAATATAAGCTCCTCTGCGACCCTACCTCCCATACAAACATCAAGACGAGCCAATAGTTGTTTCTTGCTAACCGAGGTCTCATCATTTGAAGGGAGTTGTGTAACCATCCCCAAAGCGGATCCACGTGGCACAATCGTTGCTTTATGGATTGGATGAGCACCCTCAGTGTTCAAAGCCACAATTGCATGCCCACTCTCATGGTATGCAGTAAGCTGCATGTAAAAACAAAAAGAAATTACTCTAATTTATCCATTAAACTTGATATTATTCCGATTTCTTGTTCACTTAGTAATTCATAATACGAAGTTCTTACAGTGGTATATACAATTGGGTCCAGATTTCAGAAGCCATTGTACAATTAGAGTAAGAAAATAACTCCTCAGTCCTCAATGTACTAACGCACTTATGTTTTGTGGAAAATGATCTTATCTAAAAGCTTGCGACACAAACGTTGCTAATATCCTTCAAAACTACTGCCTGAGCATTTTTTATATACCAATAAAAATAAATTATGCTCCAATCCATTCTTCCCATTTGTCCCATTTCTCATTATACGTTTGCTGATACACTAATTCAACACATAATATCTTTAATTATGTAAAAGTAAAAATTTATAAAAAGTTGAATCAAAAAATCTCACTTGACTATCTCGTAGCTTATAGATTAACAATAAAACACAAATTAAGAGTGATTGATGAACATTGTAAAATGAGAAATGGGATAAATGAGAAGAATAGGAAAGGGTACTATATACTCCTATGGCCCTCTCATTTTGCACCAGTTGCAAAATGAGTAAAATTAAGTAAAAGGGGAAATTGGGTTGGAGAATGTGAAAAAGCAAGTGGAAGATAGAAATGAGTGGTTAAGATGGAGATAAAGTATAAGTTTGTGAATCAGATTAAAAGATGAAGAGCGGAACCATTGTTAAAAATGGAAAGCGTGCAAAATCAGTGCGACAAATTAAAATAGAAACTGATGCAAAATGAGAGGGAGAAAGGGAGTACTACATATAGTGCCCACAAAAATAGAAGTTTGAGCTTCAAAATTATGCAAGACAATTTTTTAGGTAAAGTAAGAGATCGGTCTCCTCTTAAGTTTTCAAATATACTATACATTCTTCAAGTCTAACATATTTAGTGGGGCAATAGAGTATCTATTTTTAAGGGATATGAATGAATGCCTATTAAATTGTCTCCTTAAAACATTTTAACATATTCTATCTTCCTTATCAGGCAGCTACGGCCTCGAATTATTAAAATCATTTAATCACCTTTTTGGAGTCCTCAGTCATGAACATAGTTTTTCGCTCCGTACCCATTAGTATTCTGTCTTTTGCGAACTCCAGTTGAGCAGCCGTCAACTTTTCGGCACCTTCAACTGCAGCCTTAATGGCAGCTATGTTGACCAAATTTGCTAGATCTGAAAACGAGAATGTATGAGACCTTCCTATTCCTCTGAAAAATATAGATGCTGAATCTTTGATACAAAGGATAAATATCAAGACCAACTTTGTGTTGATGTAAATAAGCACAAATCTACCTGCTCCATTGAATCCAGGGGTACCACGAGCAATCGCTTTGACGTCAACATCATCAGCAATTGGTTTATCTTGTAAATACAAATCTAGGATATCTTGGCGACCTCGTACGTCTGGACTGGGAACAACAATCTAAAAAGAAATCTTGTTAAGAGGGTTCTGTTACTTATGAGCATAGTTACATGGAACGTGGAACGTAGCCACGTTCCACGATCCGGGAACGTCCGTCCTCAATCACCACGAATCACGACGCAAATCGCTTAAGGAGACGTCTCGGTGTAGAAGACATTTTTAAAAAGGTATTTTGGCCTTTATTTACAAATTAAAGAAAAAGGAAGGGAGAAAAAAATGAGATGAAACCTAGAAATCTGAAAAAAATTCCACTTGAAAAAAATAACAAAATAATCATTTCAATTTAATTTCGTTTTCAAATATATATTTTATACATAATGTATCTCGTACCCAATCGTTTCCAACTCAATCTAGGTTGCGTTCCGTGTTCCCGTTCCCCGTTCCAAACCAAATGTCATTCCAGATAACAATGCTTATGAGAGAAAACACGTGTTTGATATATTTAAAGATTGGGTCCATCTCAGAAATGTCAGAACAAAATTTGGGGACTTTAACTACGGCAAGGGGCAATCAAGTCCATTACCGACCCGTTTGGTAATCGGTACTAAATGGTTGGAATGAGAATGATTTGTAGTATATATTTTCATGATATGTGAAGAAAAAAATACACACACGTCTTGTTCTAAAGAAGTGTCAAAGCGTTCCTAGACTTGCATCACTCGGACCGCCTCACATAGCTTTGATATGTATTACAAGATAACAAAACTTACATGCCTATCAAATCTGCCAGGTCGGGTCAAAGCAGGATCGAGAATATCAGGCAAGTTTGTTGCAGCCATTAATATTATGCCCTGTAATCAAAGTAAAAAAAAAGTAAGATCATACTACATCAACGCCATTAACTTGTATTGCATACCTCGTTCTGCTCGAAACCATCCATTTCAACAAGAAGTTGATGCAATGTCTTTTTGGTATGTCCTTCCCACTGTTTTCTTGTTGATCCGATGGCATCGATTTCATCAATAAAAATAATGCATGGAGCCTGTAGAAAAGATAAAATTTATTTTGTCAATGGGAAGACATGGGCCATGTGGCAATATTACATTCGAAATCTGCATTATGTTAAACGGAAATAATACAAAATGGCGCTCAACAAGCTAGTGTGCCAGTTGCACCGCACATAAAAAGACAAACCTTTTTCTTGGCTGCTTGGAACAAGGACCGCACTCGACGAGCACCAACACCAACAAACCTGCAGCAAATAATTTCAATTTAATCGAGAACGTCGATAGCTGTTTTTTAATAGAAGCTGACACAGAAAGCGAAAAGGGTACACAAGTGCAAGAAAATCAAATTTCAAAAGACATCAAGAGATAATATACAAAAACTTACATCTCTTCGAACTCGGAACCTGCTCGGTAGAAAAATGGTACTCCAGCTTCTCCAGCAATAGCCTTCAATGTTCCAGATGCGTTAAAAAGTCGTAAGCTTTAGGCAATATGAAAAGTACTAAAACAAAATTTTAAAAAGGACTACATAAAAAGCGATTTTACTGCTTTAAGAAAAGCTACATAATAAGAAAGGATAATTAGAAGCTTTGTCTTTCATTGCCTGTAATGGATGTTAAACAAAGCTCAATCTTTTAGGTGGTTTTAACAAATGTAATTGACAAAGAAAAATAAAGCCCATAATTTACAAATAGGATACAAAGAGTTGCACCCAAAACTTTCGCAAGGCTAAAACAAACAAAAGCTTCTTATTGGTGCCAAAAAGTAATGCAAGGTGCACCGTTAACTCTGAACATCCACCATTGACTAACAAAATAACATGTAACAACATTCCATTAACTGACTCCCATCTACGTGGGATTTGGGGATTGGTGTATGCAACCTTACTTTTCTTAGTAATAACAAAGAGGTTGTATTCGATTGACCCTTGGTAGCAAACATCTTCAGCAACTTCATATAACAAAAAGTGCGCATATTTTAGCAGCCATTTTGATATAGTTTTTTATAATCCATGTATCAGTGGTTGTTAGTGATAACAGTATTTTTGCACTATTCAGCCATACAAAGCACCAGGTGATAAACTAGACAGACAACATTGTACTCTAATTCCATTACCATGCAATTACTAAATCAAGAAGCTTCAAAAAGTTCGAGAAAGAAGTACCTTGGCAAGAAGTGTTTTCCCAGTGCCAGGAGCTCCAGTCAAAAGAATTCCCTACCGTCAGAAATACAGCTTTCTGTTATCCAAAGTGATTTAAAATATGCAAAAGGAATCACATAAATTGATCCTATTATTTAATAAAACACTAATATCAATAGAAAAAGTTATGATACACACCGGAAACTTGCCTAGATCTTAATATTAGCCGGTCAAAACTAGTAGAGTTGTTTTTCTTGAACAACTAGTGTAAAACCTTTTTTTTTTTTTTTTGAAAATACTAAAAGAAATAAAGCAGTTTGCAATTTTTTCATATTTTCAATAAAACTTCCTTTTTTTTTCCTTGTTTGGTTCAAGAAAACAAGGTCAACTTGGCAAAGGAAAAAGTAAAGCTTTACATGGGAGGTGCATGAATGATAACATGCATTTTTTTGACAATTTTTACTTTTATAAAGGAGGTGAATGAACGAATATGGTAAAGCACAGCCCTGTAGGATATTGTTTTCCAATGGCCCAGTACCCCTTCCCTTTTCATAGCAAACACATTTTATTTATCCCAGCTTTAAGGTTGGCTTTCCTTGCCCATTCAGAATTCATACAAGGGTTTGTTATAAAAGAAGGTTAGCATTGACTTCATTTAGTTAGTCCTTATATAAGACACGAAGCATGCCTAAGCACCAAATTTAATGAGTAGGGTCTGGGATCTAAAGATACTAATCAAAACAAATCCACGGTTTCAGGTTCTTTTCTTCTTTCGGGTGGCTGGGTGGCTGGGTGGCTGGGTGGGTGGGGTGATTGGTTTGCCCAGGAAAAGTTTAACTGAGGTAAAGCAAATTATTAACAGACAGCAAGATCTAGGAAGTGGACTGTTTCTGTTAATGACACAGCCGCGATGATGCAGAGGTTAGGATGTCTAAATGTCAGCGGAATGCAAATTGATGGCTGGAAGAAGTGCGGGAAGAGTTAATCATGCAGCTTGACATGATGGACATGTTGAACAGGTTGGGACTCGCGGAAGAGTGGCTTCAGGCAAAAAAATATCAACAAAAAATGCAAAGACATTGAACTAGGTCTAGATGTATCCATTCCCACCTATAAGAAGTACAAGTAGGAAGAAGCAGGTAGCAGTAAGAAAGACTGTCAAATAATTTCTAGAAAACAAAATAATGAATGGGAAAGGCAGTGAAATAGGAGCTGCAAGCAAAATACAAAAAATCATTCAATTCATAGAGACTTAGTTATAAAAAGAGCGAGAGGCACTAAAGTGCAAGGGGCTACACCTCGCCTCAATGTGCAAGGGGCTGCACATAATTTTTCGATTTTTTTTAACTATGTATCTCAGATCAGGCGTCCCCCATTGCGCCTTGTGCACTTCCTGTGTGCTTTCTGGAATGTGCCTCACTTAGACCCGACAAACTTATTTTCTGATGCCTAGGAGAGCCCCAGACAGTAGACACACTTTTTAAAATGAAAAGGACTGGTAACCAGTAGCACTGGCAGAACGAATGGATATCATGTGCAAAGATGCAATCTATATCATACCTCGGGAGAAAAAAAAAGCAAAATTACCAGAGTAAAGAAAAAATATGGTGAAAAAAAATCAGTAACGAGAAGTCAAGTTCATTGCCGTACATTATCATTTCACTTCTACAAATCTTTACTTATGTTCTCCAAGTTCATGTATTTCTAAAAATTCAAAAGCGATTATTCACAGAAAGTAAAAAAAAATTAACGGGATTAATAGCAACAAACCTTTGGCAACTTCCCTCCAAGTCGAGTAAATTTTTCAGGATTTTTGAGGTATTCCACCACCTCCTCAAGTTCTTGCTTGGCATCATCACATCCCTTAACATCCTTAAACGTTTTGACATTCTGAGGAAATGACAAGTAATCCGCACTTAAGAAACAGATTCAAATTTATAAACTACATTTTGCAACATCAAACTGTATGATAAAAACTTCAAGCAAAACAAGATTATGCATCACATTCTAGAAGAACTGTATCATGTTATCTTCTCGTTTAATCCACAATTACCCATAAAATTTTCAGATCTCTTCTAATCTAATCAATGATAAAATGGAATGAAAAAGCCAAACAAGTCGGAATTGAGAAAGGATAATACCTTTTCTGGGAGCACTTCCTTATTCAACTCTTTTGTTGAGTATGAAGAACTCGAACCAACGCCAGAAGCTCCTATACCACCTAAACTACTTATGTACTTCTGAAGTGCGGAAGCTCCCATTACCCTGAGCACAATCAAAACGAGAATAATTCAAAAACACAAAACTTGACTGAACAGGTTGTGAAGCTGGAGAACATATATTAAAAAAAATAAGACCCAAATCATTGGTATCAAATGACTTAATAAAAAATAGTTACAGCTACTGATATACTTCACAAACAGACTCACGAAAGAACTTGTACCAAACTAAACCAACAGCCAAAGTGAAGAGTATAGTTGAGAAGAGCTCTTGTGTAAGACGTGACATTTTGCTGGACGCCTTAGGATCAACCTGACAGATACACGCACAAAAGCACCATTATTAAGACAAAATTTAATTGAAGTAATTGTGACCAAATTACGTCAACAAATTTTACAGGAATCGAAGTGCAAAAAATAACTTCAAGCTTTCAGTATTATTGATACATTTCTAAAACCATGCGCCTTAAAAAATCAAACTTGATCATTACAATTATAAAAAGAAAGATATCCATGACAGACCACCTTACCATAACTACATGTAATGGCTGCTTCTCAGATATTCCAGGGCTAATTGAAAGCTCCTCTGTATTTCCTGATGCACGTTGTTTTAGTTCTTGCAGCTACAAGAAGTTATCAATAAGAACTTGTAACTCATAATTGAAAAGGTGGTACTTAATTAGATACAATCAAAAGCAATTATGTAATCCTCATAGTTTGTAAAAAGTACAGTATAAATCTCACAAAATACAGCATATTCAATCAAAAAAACATCAAGTTAACCAATGAGATCAGAAAAGGATCAAAGAGCACAGAAATGCACCAAACATAGAAAGGGAACAATGATCATGTAATCCACAAGACACATTACCAAAAAACAATCTCACACATGGACCACATCAAAAAGACGAAAACATTGCCTTTGCATCCCAAATTAGACGCTCTTAAAAAGTTGGCCTTTATGTTGAGTTATATTAACCAGTGGCCAGTCCATTTTCACTTGGTTCTGTTACTAGAGTGAACAGTAATAAATAGACTTTTAGCAGCCAACGTTCAAAAATATACCCACTTAGCCTCCAAATATTCATAAATGATGAAATTTTGCCCGTATAGCCACATTAGTTACATTTCAATATTAGCATACTAGATCAATAAAGTTTTCCTGGACAGTAATTAGGGTGAAAGTGAAATACGAAGAAGCAAACATTCTAATACAATGTGGAATCAATCATCATTAACATTACCAAAAAGGAACATATATAGAAACCCGTACTTAACATGGGCACATGATTTGAAATGGAGCATGGAAGTTATACAATTGAGACTGAATCAGCATGGAAGGCAAAAATGTTGAGCAAATTGTTTAACGTGTTTACTCAGGGCAATGATGCTACATCAATTTTACACGTTCCAACATCCATATCCACATAACGGTTGGTATAAAAACTGAAAGATCATTATTTTGATAGAAAGGTGTAGCATAAGCACGCATTATGATACATCTTTATAAAATAGAAGTTTATTTGGTTGTGAATCCGAAATCACAAAAACCTTTGAGGCAATAGCCATATTAGTGCTTGTCATTCTCTCCATGAGAGGGAAACGATAAGGGAACAACAATCAGTAATAAACACTATATTGTGCTGGCCTAAAGTGCACTGCTGAATTTTTGGTTGGTCAACAAGCACAAAAAGACTTGCTCGCAAAAAGAATCGCTTGCAATTGCAATTCACTTACACATATATTTCTCAAAATTCCACACATGGTATGTCAATATTTTCAAACGCAAATAAAAAAAGTTCCATAAAAATAAGCATTAAGAAGGTAATATCAAGGTAACAAAGACAGCTGGTCAAGACAAAGACAATAAACCTCAAGTGAATAGGAGGATAAAAGAGGAGGTGCGCCATATTAAAGTTTAGTGGCGTTCAGCAACACAAAATTGAACCTAGTTTGACGTAAAACCTCGAGCTATTGTCCATTACTGGTTTGAAGCATTTTAAATGTGATTCACATTCTTGACCACGTGTCAGGGTCTAAAATAAAGAAAAGAAAATCAAAGTGACATCAAAAGACATCTAACGGTTGATGTAATTCAGAAGTACAAGATAAACTTCAGATCATAACTATTACGGTCCATAATATTACGGTACATTATTATCAGAGATGCAGCTGAAGCAAGTAGAAAACATTAGAAATTGAAGCTTACCAATGTGGGGAGACTAGAGGGCTTCCTAGACTCTTCATCAGGTAGATAATCAGCAATGGCATTGGTAGCCACTAAAGCTCGAAGATACTCTATGACACCTCTGCTATCCACTGCAATTTCTCGTTGTTCAAAGCGCTTGATGACAGATTCAGGGCTGGAACAACATTAAAGACTCACATCACTCGTCTTTCTTTATTATGGGGGGGGGGGGGGGGGGGGGGCTATCATGTTGGGATCAGCCTACACCTTAGCAGCTATAGTGGAAATACACATATTAGAATAAGATGAAGTAGCCATAAAATCAGTTCAATGCTTAGCTCCCATATAATCAACACAAGATGAAATTTTGATTTACTACACACTCCTGAAACCTATGACAAACAAATTTTAAGCCATTTAATTGATAAATCCCATTAGCCTTATGAAAAAAAAAAAAAAATTTATCCCATTAGAGTTCATCAATTATTTCCATCACAGTAGCTTAAGTTGCAAGTTTGCAACTTGTATGAAAATACTCACACAATGCAACCGGTGGTTAAAAAATCCTTCAATTGTTTAACCGTGATAAAAAGGCATTGTTTCACTCATAAGAAGCCCTCACCCCTCGTTCCAACCAAGCTTCATTCACTTGATCTGACAAGATACGTTTTGTGACTCGTATTCACTTTACTCATGGATAAAGAACACAATAACGTATGCAAAATTGCAAACTGAACTTTTATTGAAGGAAATCTGAAATCTCAATGCTCATAAAGCTTGTAATTATAAAATAAATTCTACTTCGATTCTAAAAATAATCTAACCTAATAACAAATCTAATCTTCTAAGGACTTTAAAAGATAAGATATTAATAAAACAAACACGCTCATCCGTTTCCGCAGTCAGCAAACATTAGTCAATTTGTTTGAGATATTAACTCCTTTGTTACAAATCCGTTTCTCGCATATGAACAATCAGTGAAAAGCTTTCAAATACCTCCATCACATCCAATAGAAATAATCTTCACTGGATTTTTGTAACCTCAATTAGGAGCTCTAGAGTGTGATAATGTACCTTAACTATAAGCTTTGACTCTTGACGCAACACTCCTTCTCGAATTAGGAATGCATCAACGACTAACCCTACTCATATTAGGACTACTACAATTACACCTTCTAAAAAAGAATTACTTAAAATAGTAGGTTGATTCTTCGCGGGTTCTTCTATCCTCCATGTATACATTTACATCTTTGTCTTGACTTGGACAACAAGTCATAACCACATATTAACAAACTAACCAATGTGGCTACTCAATGGTTAAATCCATACACTCAGTCACTCATTCAACATGGTCATAAGTAAAGCTAGAAAGGTAATGTATTCTAAAAGCACTTAAAATATGAAGAAACAAATGGAACTTTAAGCTTACTACATATGGAAAATGGTTGTTGGGTGTTTTTCAAACATTTAGTAGACAAAAAAGCCTAAGCAAACAAAAAGGTCTTATAGAAGCTTATTCATTTTAGCTCAAAAACAAGAAATATTCCAATTATCATCAAAACAAGTTAAATTGTTCAAACCTATGCTTGTTAAGCTCAGCAAGCAAAGAGCTTTGCAACACAGCATCATTAGGATTAGCATCCGCCTGGGCGATCAAACGTTGAAGCCGCTTCTCCTGCTGCCATGGCCACCAACTAAACCACCCAGATAGCCAAATCTTCTCAAACCCCTTTTTCATAGTTGCCCAAATTCCCACTAAAAACACAACTATTGCTAATTTACGCTCTTCCCCATTTTTCTCAACCATCAAACCCTCTTCTCCTTCATCTCCTTTTTCTTCAATTCTAAAAACACTATCCTCATTACCACAACTTGTAGGGTTTTCACCTCTACCATCAAAAACTTGTTGCTCGGCATTAGAATTTGATGAAAATGGGTCTTCAACATGATCAGCATTTGAACTTAAATGGGGTTTTTCAGGGTGTAGATTGCAGCAATTTATGCATAATTTACAAGAACGAGAAAGATTAAAGCACGAAAAGGGTGAAACATAACGTGGGCAATACGAAAAACGAACAAAAGGGGATAAAAATGGAGGCTTTATCAAAAGAGAAGCTTGCAATGTTGTCATACTTACTTTAATTTCAAAACTATTTCTTGTTCTTGTTGATTTTTGGCCTGAATTTATTTGGGTATTACTAATTACTATTAGTTGATTTTGCAAGAGGTTATGAATGAAAGAAATTAGAATTAAGGGTTTAATTTATTTTTCTCCCTTTAAAGATGAACAAGGTACAACTATGGAGGAGAGAGAAAGAAATGAAGAAAGGGTGTGGAGAGTAAAAACCTTATCTTTGGATTGATTGAAATTGGCGCCTCATGGGTCAACTCTTTGTTAAATCAACGAACCTAAGGGAAGAAACTAGGAGTACTACTATAAACTTGGTAGAGAAGAAAAAGAATAGACAAATTCTTTTGGTTCATATTCTTGAAAATTAAAGTACCTTCTTATATTTGGGATTTAATTGAAAAATAATCATCCAAAATTATGGAAATTTTTATTTTTTTTGGATGTTTGATTGAATACTTGTATACCAAGATATAAAAAATCAATTATGAAAATATTTAAATATATGAGTATGTCGTAAAAATAAGTGCATTTAAGTGTATTAAATTTATTTTAATATACCATTTGTAGAATTTAGACTTTAGTATTATTTTTGTGATTGTGAAATAAGTTAATGACCCATGCCATAATTTTGAAATGATGAAATAAATACTAGTTATTTCACAATGAGTTAAAAAATAACTAAAAATATGTTTAACTTAGGAGTATTCTAAATTCTTAACGTAAGATATGCATTTTTTAATAAAATCGTGGTATAATTTCTATTAATAAAATTTTGGTATTATTTTTATGAATTTTTGATGGGTCTTAGATGAACCTAATTCATGATAAGATTTAAGAACATTTGAATCATAAGGACTCTATTAACTTTAATGTTTGATCTTTTAATTTAAGATTAATTAAAAATGACCATTGGATGGGCCAATCCCAACTTCACACATAATCAGACCGGTGAAAAATCATTTGATCATGTATAAGAAACACGTGTCAAAATTATATCTAATTAAGAATTTGTTCTATTTATATTCTAGTTAATAATTTTAAAGCTTACCCAACCTAACCCTAATTTTAAACCTTTGAACCCACCCTAATCCTAGCTCTAACTCTAATAGATTCATGAAGCGATTATAAGTCTATCATTAATCCTAAATTAGTCAATAAATTGATCTGCCTTTAAAATGCCTCTAAAATTTTAAACTTTCTATCCTATATTCCAAACTAGCAAACCCTATAACTCAATACAAATTTTAAAATTGAACCAAATTATAAGCATAATGGTTGAAGGTTTTTTCTTTCACCCTTATGACAAGAATTTAATTATCACCATCTGTAGAAAAAAATTAATTTATAGGGATTCTCTAACCTACTCTAAATAAAAAAAGAAATTATAAGTCATCCCAATGACTAACGAACTATAACTATAATTTGTTGTTAGTAAAGGAGTGTGACTTGAGTTAATTATTGGACTCTTTTGGTGATGGTGATTCTACGACATATATTGGTAGAAGAATTTTGAACCCAAATATTGGTGTGAGTTGTGACTAAATTGAACCAAACCTTGGACTTGTTTGTTGGTAAAGAATATTTCCATGACTAGAATGGTACATGAAACAAGTTTGATTGATTGCTATGAGTTTCTTCTTGATATGCAAGCTAAGATTTATACTAAGGACAACTTAAGAAGATATTTGGATGAAATAAGGACCAAATTAACATGTTGAAGCCAACAAGAATAAGATATTTCTAGCTCAAGCCTACAGCCTACTCGAACAAGCATATGCACTGCTCGAACAAGCACGTCTATCAACAACTCTTTACGAGTTTTATGTCCTGACGTTGTGTCTTTCATGCAATATTATAACTTTGCCTATGTATACTCTCTTATGCTGATTGTTGAAATTGAGGCCAAACTCATGGATCGAATTCCTATCATCCCACCATGTCTTTACCATGTAATTCTCTACTCTATCTACTTAGTTTCTCACACATATGTATCTCTAAGAGTAAATCCCTTCATGTATGTCTAATATGGAGGATGCATCCAATAATTGATGAATCTCATTAAACATATTGTCTTTATTTATCTTATTGCTTGTAAAATGCAAATAGTCATATTCATTGGTGCACCATTCAATAGATTTTGGACCTTCATCTCACAATTTCCGCTTTTAATTAGAATCGTAGTAGAAGTTTGTAAACTATGAATCATAATTTATGAATTTTGAATTGCTATCATTATTAATTAGCAATGATGATAGTTATGATTGTAAATTTAATCAATTTTTATTATCATTATAATTATGATGAGTTAGGGGTAATATGAGTAATGATTGATAAACAATTTAGTTTTAAATCTGATTAATAATTTATTAACTATGCAGCTTGATTAATGAATTATGAAGTAAGATTATTATAGATCAAATATAAACTATAAAATGTTATAAAGATTTCTGAACTACAAACTATGATATGATCGTAAATAATTAGTTTAAGATAAACTATCCTTAATTATACTCAAAATAACAATACTATGCAATTGGTATAACTAGCTATTAGTATATAATATAACTATCATTTTCATTTAAAAAATTCAAAACCAAACTCCATTGGACTATTTTTACATTTACGAGACATTATAACAATGTCAAAATCTTAATCCTAAAAGATTGAAATTGACTTCATGAACCAAAATATCATATTGGATGGTCGCACACCCCATGAAAATTGATTATTAGTTCATGATTATTCTATTTGTAAGTTATAGGTTTCTCTTTCTTTGAAGACCTTTCTCGAGCCGAGGGGCTCTTTGACCGTACTCTCCTCTATAGGTATGAGCTGCCGTCTTTTTTCTCTCTCCAAGCCCTGACCCTAGCTTTCTGTGAACGGGATATACCGAGTATGATGATGATGATCATGAAATTTAATGAGGTTTTATTGAGTTGGATGTCGCAAACATACAGCTCACCCTACTCCTTTATCGGAACTTGAAATCAATAACGAGCGACAAACACTTACGAGCGGAGTTTAATTTTAGACATTAATAATAGGATTAGACATTAATAATAGGATTTCACTTCAAAGCTAACTCATGAATGCTTACTCGCTAAAACCATGAAGAAATACCTCAACCTTATCGGCATTCGGCAATAGATGTTTTAAGAAATTAGGAAAAAAGTGTACAACATTTAGAACACACTTTGAACAATAAAAATTTAAGAGATCACGGTTAATACAAGTATTAATCATTGAGCATAGCAAGCTAGAATGTTTCCTGCTCAAAATTCCAAACCCCGACTCGGCAATACCAAGGTCAGTCTTAAGCCCTTACCATCTGTCATTGGCTGTAAGGAGGCACAGCAAGTGGCAGCTGCAACCCATTTGAGTTCTGCATATGCATTGGCGCAGGTCCCACTGAACTGGGCAGCATGGATCCTAACGAGCCTAGTGGCATAGAAGCAGGCGGCATGGAGCCTGGTGGCATAGAACCAGGCGGCATGGAGCCTGGTAGCACAGAACCGGGTGGCATAGAGCCTGGTGGCATAGAACCGGGCGGCATGGAGCTTGGTGGTATAGAACCGGGCGGCATGGTGCCAGGAGGTGCTCCACCAGGAGTCAAGTATGGGTAGTTTTGCATTGGCATCTGCATGTGCATATGTTGAGGTGGTGAAGCAGTAGCAGCCCAGCCTCCCGAAGAAAGCTGTCCTGGATATTGTGCGCCATTATAAGGAGGGGCAGCAGCAGCTCCAGGCATTTGGCCTGGTGGATGTTGTCCAAATATTGAGGGTTGGATAACAGTATTGATAGGAACTGTGTAGTCTCTGCTTCTGTCATTATTCACCTGGAATTTGGACATCAAAAATCAACAAAATTACACATCAAGAGAACTTTTGCATAAACAAAATATGTGCCCAACTGCAACTGGCAGAGTAATTCCAGAAAATTAAATGGCAGGTTGCAAGGTTTAGTGAAAGCATATCTTCCATGATTCTGATATAGCATCTAATTATTATAATTGTGCACTACTTGGCAGCTGGTGTGACGTTTGAACAATAAGCAAATAACGTATCACAAAAACTTCACCATCTTTAATTTTCTTCCATGCAGAAATATTGCCACAGCAAAATTCACAACTCCACAATCACAAAAAGATCTGACAAAAAACACCGAATCCAAAAACCAAAGAGGTGCATATTTGATGTATACTGGTGTCATCAGTCTACAGAGAAAAGTAAAGATACTAATCAATAGAAAAAATTACTATTAAATTACCTTGATACATAAATCTGTATGGCGGGAATAAGCCAGGTGAAGTTTGCAAAACCCTCCATCATATATGCAATGCCCTTCCAGTGATTCTTTTACAATGGCAGCTGTCTGAACATCTGCAAGTGTGAGATATACAGAAAGCTCAATTTTTAATTCATCCAGAATTCAGAGTGATAATCCTACTATGTATCCCAAAGTTGACAAATTAGAACCCTACTAGGAAAACTAGATTAATATGTTTTTGGGCTAATCAACCAGCAGACACAGAAGTAACCTCATAAAATAAGTGTCTGGTTCTGTCCATGTCCGTTTGGTAGGTTGTATTAATCGATGGTAATGGGAATGAAAACTAGTGTAATTTGGTCGAGAAATCTCTTGGCTACCTTGATGACCATACTTGTCCAACTTCAGTCATCTCATTTTCTTCATAAAATTCATTCCACTGCATTACCATTGGAAGATGTGGTATTAGATGGTAATGGAAATTTGTTAACAAATAAACTTTTTTGTGATCAAAGTTTCATCACTATGGGAATGAAATGGAAATTTTGATGAAATTTTACACTGTAAATCATTACCATTACCACCATTTAGTACCACTAACCAAACGGGCCGTAAATGTTACAATTTACCAACAGCTTAAAAGTGCTTATCAATAGGCATAGCACAATGGCAGTTCTACCCCATCTTTCTTTCACAATTATTAATTTTTAACCATCACTTTTTACAAATCAAAAGGGAAGAGAAGCACAGACCAAGTCAAAAAAAAAAAAAAATCATTCACAGAAAAGTGCCAAAGGAGAGAGCACGCTGTAAAACCTTTTTGAAAAAGTACAAGCACCATAAATGCAGTGGCCATAGAGAGAGGAAGAAAAGAAGAGATTGGAGGAGAGAGAGTACTCCTTGCAAAGAGAGCAACTAGCACTGCTACTAAGAAGCATACACACAGCTGCGTCATAGGGAAGCGTCAGGCAAAGAGATGCCATCAAGATCCCAGGGGTGATATACAAATTATACGACTCATGTTAGAGACAAAGAAAAGAAAGGTAAAGGAGTAGACCTGTAGGAGTGGAAGGAGGAGAGACATGATTAATTTTTAGCCCCTTACCACAAGAATACGAATTATTATCTATTCTAAATCCATGTGGAATCCCAGTGTTCAGCATATTTTAAGCTATAACGATTATTCCAAAAGAATTCACATCAATTATAAGCCATGCTCTAGTTGGCTGCTATGTATAGAGGTATCAATAAGTGTTATGAATGGTGTGACTAGAGTGCACAAATTGATGTGTGCATTCATGTGTGACTCTTGGGATGGAATCCAATGAGTGTGTTAATGTGGGTGTTTAAGTTGGTAACTTAATGTTTGTAGTGTTTAAGTGTGATTTATTGCGATGAAGTATTCATGGGAATTATTGGTGTTAATGATGATTAATGAAGAAGTGCAAAGGGTTTTGGAAGATGCTTTGCTCAAATAGAAACTGACAAAAGAATTCTGAAGGTCGCTCGACCAGCTCGCTCGACTGACCGAGCTCTTGGGTGGGTCGAGCGGTCAAACAGAATGTATCCAAAAGCTGCCTGTAGCTCGCTCGACCGAGCAAGCTTTTTGTTCTGGCCGAGCGGTTACTCTGATACGCCTAGGATATTGTTTTTGTTCTTTCAAATCCTTGGAGCTGTTTCATATCATTCATTATTCAACAGTAAGCATGTATTAAGTAAGCAATTATCATTGAATGTACTTAGTACTATAAATAGAGCTCTCATACTCACTCAAGAATTATCATCAAACACAACCCCTAAGCCAAACACATAGCCTTTTGATTTTATCTTACTCAATTGTAATACTTCATTTGTAAGAGTGTTTTTATACTCCATTGATATAATATAACATGAAACTACACACAACGGAGGACGTAGCCAACATTGGGTGAACCTCCTTAAATCTTTGTGTTCTTTTTGCAAGTTTTACATTATCAAACATTTGTTAGTTCATTGATATTAGTATCGTTCATCAAAATTCTTAACATTGTATCGATTTTGGCAAATATTTCAATAAGAAAGAACATCACCTTTTTAGCGACCTCTCAAAAAGTAGATTTCTTTCTAATACGTTTCATTTCATCGCAGAAAAGTACATTATATGGAAATAAAACACAAAAATTGACACTCACCAGGGTATTGAATCAAAGCCTGCAGCCCTTCATTTTTTTCAAACATAGCAATCTTCTGTACAACTCCAAAAGCAGAAAGGACCTAGGCAAGAAAAAGGAAACAATTAATGACATAATGAAAAATAGCCAAAAAAAGTGATACAGAAACTACCGAGTACCGTGTGTAAGGCATCCAAAGTGACAGCATACTGCATATTTTCAATAGATGCCAGTAGCACATTACTCTCAGTTTCCAATTGTTTTCCATCCACACTAACACCTAGCTGCAAAGATTAATCACAAAGCCCGTCAAAACAATAGAAAGTCTAGAATACAAGGAGAAGAAATGGCAAATAACACAATGGCAATAAAAGGCCAGAGAAAAATGCGCAGACAGCCAACCAATAAACTAGTAATGCTTACAACAACAAAGAGTGACGGAAATAACAAGCGAGTGCTTAATCTTATTGTCCATGCATAAAATTAGTTTGAATTTCGAGAACTACTTGCTCCATAAAAAAAAAATGACTGTTACAACTAAAGCTGGCAGTTAGGAATGCTCATATTATTAAGGAAAAATTACCAGGAATAATACAACCTTTTGCTTATTTTCCTACAATAATACCAGTTTTTGATTAACCATAAATAATACCAATTTAAGGGGTGTTTTCCTAGAATATACCTAACATGTTAAAAATCAAACTATAGGAGATTATATGACAAAAAATTTGGTAAATTAGTTAATAAACTTAAGTTAGTATTATTCTAGGAAAAAACCCACATAAGTTGGTATTATTAATGGTAAATCAAAAGTTGGTATTATTGTAGGGAAATTAACGAAAGGTTGTATTATTCACGGTAATTTTTCCTATTATTAAAATTAGTTTCCAAATCTGTCCACACCAAAACAAATGGTTAAAAAGTGCAAGATTAGATTTGGTGGAATACACGGGGCCTAATTTAAGAATTCTCTAGTTTGAAAAGAAAAGTGGGTTATTTTTGGAGTCTTGCTGATTAGTAGTAACATGGAGGTTTACTTGGAGATGGAGAGTGGAACAAAATAACAGAGGCACGACAGAAAAGACCAGAGAATTATGATTTATGTGAGCACGCCAACCTTCCAATTGTCCAGTAAAAAGTTTTGAGCCTACAATCTGTGAGAGGGAGTAAAAAATCCTTAACATTTTAATTTAATGATGCCTTACCTGACCAGTCGCATCTATAGCAGATGGTGCAACCGGAAGGTATGGGTTAGTGTAGTCCCTACAAAAAATGGAGTACAGATCAACGGAAGAAGTTAATTAGAAACGAGATTATAGAAGACATGTTGATAAAAGTCGCAAAACAATGCAAACTGCCTGATGAATTCACCTGCTACGGTGACTCTGGAATTTGACACTTAAATCAACATGCGCAGAATAAGTTATCTTGAGACTGCACGGCCCTACATGCTCTGGAAGCAAGTACCTAAGTCAACAGGAAAAAAATCAGTCACTAGTCAAATAAACATTCTCTTTGCTGATGACAATAATCCATTCTACAACCAAAGTGTCATAATGTGGGTCCCAATAGAGCAGGTTTTGGAGATAAGATGTAAGCAACCTTACCCTTATGGAAACAAAGAGGTTGTTTCGGACCGACTCATTGACCCTTGATAAAAAAGATCATCGACAACTTACTAACATACACATAATATAACGTGTCATTTTAATATAAACCATTACAATCCATAAGCAAAGAAATCATAACATATTAGCAGGCTGCGAAAGGCAAGCACATACATGGTAACCATAGACTATATAACACCAGATAGATGATTCGAGCATGAGTTAACAAGCAACCATAAGATGGCTTAAATGTTCTCTAGGACAACACCATTACAAATTTACCAAGTGTGACGCAGTGCATCATATGAACGAAAATCACAAAATTGGACAATAGCAGTGATGGGGTCTTTCTGGCTGATCACTGATGGCATTTGTATATAAAGGAGGTCCAAAATATACAATGCGAAGAGAAATTTGACAACTTCAACTTATTCCAGCGTACAAATGATTGACACAAAAAATATCGGACAAAGTCTGAACCCACACAATTCCATAATCACCTTGGAATATTTCTTCCATCAAGAGCATCCTTTGCAGAATATGCAGTTTCTGTATCAGAAAATTGAATCAAGGCCTGCAAAGGGGAAAGAGAGAGCAATGTAAGGTTACATTTAAGTAAGACGTATCAAACAGCATCCAAACCTCGAAAAAAAAAAACCACCAACAGCAGTGAGAACAATGATATTTACTAAAGGAAGTGTACAGAAAAAGAAATAAATAGCAGAGAAAACTGAAAGAAACAACAAGCTTTGCCTGGAATCCAGCTGTCTTTTCAAAAGTTGTTATCTTATGCACCAAACCAAATGCTGAAAAAACCTGCATCTTCAAGACAATAATTAAGTGAATTTTGTTTCTTTCCAGATTATTCAGAATGCAGAACAAGAAGCTAAAACAGCATAAATGGAACAAAGCATTCTATGATGCAAAAAAAATTCAATCACTACTTGAACTTGAATATACAAAGCTTATACTTATTGCACAAAAAAAAAATAGCCTTGCAACTTATTTTATGGAGGCCAATAAAGTAACAGATTTACAGTGCTTCGGGCCTTCGGCTGCTTTGATTATAAAGGTCTACATTATGAAATATCCCATTATGGAAACCAAACATCAAATCAAAATCATAATGGTAAATCTCTGGTTGCAAAAAGATTTATATTTTAAAGAAAAAACTGAAAAAAAATCTATGATAAAGAGGACTCAAAGATCAAGATTATATGAAAATTTTTATTAAAGCAATTTGATTCAGTTGTCTTTTGTAATGCACTCAAGCAAAGCCAAATGAGATATTTCACGCTAGCACACCTATAAAAAGTCACAGATGACTCATTCTTTTAGCATTCAGTTTGGACAAAACAAAGAAGTGTCTCAAGCATTGAGAATAAGGTTGCAATGAACAATTGTTATTGTTACTTAAAATATTTTCATAAAAAAGTAACAGAGACTATGAAAAAGTAACATAAAAGCGCCTCTGAATGGCCTGAGTAAGACTATGTGCATTCTACTCCCCTACCCTGCCCTAGGTATTTGCGTTGTGTTGATGTCTCTACCTAGGATTTCAAAAAAAAAGGTTGAAATCAGAGAGCTATTAACAGAGGGTGACACTAACTTGGATTTGGGTCAGGCTTATTTTAAAAAATATTCAGAAGTCGATATATCTCAGGCTGAACTGAACCGTAACTTTTCGTACTTTTAAAGACACAAGTGTGGCACAATAAAATGTTATCTTATGTGCTAACGTACATGAGATAGTTGAAGGGAAAGGGGCCAGAGCCGTCTTAAAGAAGTTACATATGAACTACATATGGGATGTTCAAAACAAGGCGTTCAGGTCAGATATATGAAGCTACTGTGAGAGATGGAACAGATAGAATGTACCTGAACTCGCGTGCATGATATGAAATGTTTAATAACATTGCTAATGAATTAAATTGAGTAACATCCAGTCAGAGAAAGGTGATATATTTTGGAACAATAGGAAGAGCATAGTATGTGTATCCAAGTTCGAGTGTCAATAACCAACATATCAAAATAGATAGTTGAATTGAAAAGAGGAATTTTAAAGAACATAGTCTAAAATCTAGAAGCACTAATTTCCATGGTCCTGGATTTCTTTGAAGACAATGGGAACAGTCACCACCACCCTTCAATCACAATTCTTAAATAACAAGATCTTCAAAACTAAATCATGCATAACTAAAAACGAAAGAATAAAAAATACCAGCTTAAGTTACTCGTATACAGGACAGATAAATGCTGACCATTTAAATCACAATATGCACTCAATCAAGAAACAAAATATTATTAATTCTTTAAAAGAAACAAAAACAAGGGAATCCACATGAGATAAAAAGCACAGCAGCACAAGAACTTAGTAACTCTTAAAAATGGTAGGGAGAGAGGAAAGGAAGAGACAAGAGAGAGGTGGTGTTAGGGAAAGGAGAAAGGAGACAAACACACATGCGCTCTTTCTCCCATTGCAGTAAGCTGTCATCGAAGATATATCCTTGACAATGGCCTGCTGATCCATTTACACAAGTCAAATAAACTGTTCATCAAGCATGTCCAACTATAGCCTAGTCCGGAAAATTAACCTCATGGATCCTTGCATCAGCCATATCTCATGCCATAACATGGAGCATATAATTGACTTACCAAGTGTAAGCATTCAATGCTGACTTGGCGAGCTTCGTTTCCCTCAATTGTCACTAATAATACATTTCCTGCAGTGTCAGCAGTGGTCTTATTGTGCACAATTTCTTGCCTATTGGAATACTGCAGGTAAACTGTTTTTCCACGTATTTGTGCTGGTTCTGATGACGAAGCATAGTAGGATATCATGGCAATGGCTTGATTAAGGTCCGCCTACAAAAGTTAATAAAGATGTTATCGATTGATTACATCCAGAAATCGAATCTTACAAATATAAGGAGATACATCACTAGCTTGCATGACAGACAATTGATTCCGAGAGATCATGCATCACAAACAATAGAGCTAGTATGCAAAATCTTCTAACAAGTCCTCATAGGACACATAATGTACTATACAAAATGTGTTTCTTATTTGCACAATCTAGTAAATCACATCAAGATATTTTTTTTTATGTCACATGTCAATAAGATACTGGAAACAAAAGCAAGAGAGGTCTTGCCACAGCGACAACATTTCAATAAACTATCCAAATCTTGTCCTAGCTATTAAAGTATCAATAACCATTGATAATTTTGTTCTCATTACTTCAACTCAAATATCGAAAAGATAGCAAGATATAAACACGCAAGATCTCACCAGAATGACAAAATCTCATAAACCCCTGTTCAAACTCCAAATTACTTCCTATTGAAAATCACTTATCACTTTATTCTCATTTCTTTATATGCTACACTTATTTGAAAAGAGGGTGTTACCGTGTTAGTGTGTCAGCACAAGAAAGAGAGAAATATTAAAGGCACTTACAAATTCAATGAAAGCTTGATTTTTGTTTGCTCCAACATTGCATTTTGTGTTGACAACTTTACCAAAAGGCTTCCCCAATTCTATCAGCTCTTCCTCAGTGCATTCCCAAGGCAAATTTCTCAAGTGAAGCACCTTCGATGGAGGTTGGGTGTAGCGAAACTGTGGCTGGCTTGACACAGAAGTCATTACACAAGTAAGCGCCTTACAGAGGCAGCTGAGCAAACTCCTGTCACATAAGGTCAAAAATGTGTGAAAATGATAAGTAAACGACTCATCCACCCATTTCGTATAAATTCGTGTCACCAAATTCATAAACGTGAAACGTCTTGTTTGGGAACAAGATTTTGATTGGGTCAAGTTGGCAAATTGGAGAAACTGCATTTGAGTTTGCGCCAATACACCTCACAATTAAAATAGATCAACTTCGATTATTTGAGAATGACAACTCAAAACCTGTCATTCTCAATGTCTCAAGCCCCAACTTTCACCTCCTCTTAACCGATAAACATTTCCAAGCTTTTTTCTTCCTCCTTTTGTTTCTCTGTCATCTAAGTGAGTTTTCTAATTTTGATTTTCATTTTTTTACAGTGACTTTTATTTTCATTTTCATTTTTATTCGGTGAAGTTTCTATATATATATATATATATATATATATATATATATATATATTATGATTTCTGATTGTTATTTAGGGTTGATTCTCTCATTATGCTTCCATTATCTTAATTGTAAATTATTTGTGGATTGGCTATTGGGGTTGATTCACTTTTTGCAAAATGTTGTGATGGATTAAATACTAATTATCTTCTTGCTTAGCTTCAAAGAACTTCAAATTTAGAAATCCTAATTTTTCTCAAACAACCTATTAAAATTTGGATTTGGAAATTGAAAATTTTTAATGTTTGCCAAACACTAAATTTCAATTTGAAATTTGTGATTTATTATTCCACAATCCAAATTAAAAAATTTCAAATGAAATTCAAGTTCCCAAACACTACCTAAATTAATCAGCGTTTCACCAGCAATTTAGTATACTTGGACCATATATTGCAAATTAGATAACAATGATCCAAATACTATTCTTCAAGATTAGACAAACACATCTAGCTTTCAGAATAAAATGTTGAAATTATAGCTGCCACACAAATCACTTTCTGGGTATGATGTTATTTATTGATATGAATATAGAAATGTTACTAAATATCCAATTCCATCATGAATGGATTATCATACAATTTTTTTTAGTCTCAAATGATATCCAACCACTAATTTTTATACACATTAATATTTTGTGATTCAATATTAGTTGCACAGGATAAACCTGGGGTAAATAACTCAATCAAAGCTCAATTAACTCAAACAAAAAAACTAAACAATCGAACACGATTATACAGAAAAACATCATACAAGGCAAATCAAGTCCTCTAAATTATAAACAAAAATTCGACGGTAATTCGGGCTAAAGAAAAGGAGCAATAAGTATAATTAACTTACCTGATGCGAAATAACAACGAATCCAACAGATAGAAAAGGCTGTGTGCAAAAGATTAAGGTTCTAAGAAAGAGAGGAAGTTGGTGAATTGTGATCGATTAAGAGAAAAAACATAAAAGATTTTATCTGTATCCCTAATTAGATACTCAAAACAAAATTCACTTGTTGATAATTGATAAGCACTATAAAGCCTTATTTTTTTTTCTTTTTCTTTTTGAAAAATATGGTTTTTAGTTGCTTAACAAATGAAAGAATTTTCACTAATTCGAGACGGTTTTATGGCGAGATCATCTATATTGGGCTAGCCTAATATATAATTTTTTGTCTTAAAACGATCATTTATAACGTTAAAGTGATAACTTATAATTTTAATATAAATACTTTCTATAGTTTTAGGGTGATTACTTATAACTTTAAAATGATTACTTATGATCTTAAAGTAATTAATTGAAGAAATGAGCTATTATATGGACCCGTCTCATGATGAGACGATCTCATTCAAAACGAGCTGAAGAATTTTTCCATGCATAATTGTACTTCTTCCTTCTAAAATAGTTGCCACATAAGAATTATTGGTAATATTCATCTTTCAAGTTTATTTTATATACTACGGCTAATGTGTTAGAAAAAATATAGTCAAGTGAGATCTTGTTTGAATCATCTAATCGAATACTTTCATGACATTAAATTTTTATAATTTTTAGTTAAGCATAGCTTAAGATATAAATGATCAAAGTTACGCATTGAATTATTCTTATGGTCATATATCCTCCTTTAAAGGTATTATTTGACGCCTTTTTTCACTTTTCAAACTCTGATTAGAATTTCTATTAACGGGTACACTGGGTACGTACAATAATGATGATGATGAAAGCATTATTTGGACAAGACTGCTTTCTATTGGCTCAAAGTTCCAAAACATCAAATCAATATTCCTGATTGCATTTCTCTATCAAATCAATATTTGTTTCGTGTAACATTGACATAAACATTAGAAACGTAAGTACAAGAAATAACTCCTTAATTTATACATAGCTGATAATTAAAATGTTGTAATTCAACTTTTGTTATCAATTTCCATCATTTGCTCTTGTTTGGGCATGTCTTTGTTGTTTTCTACATCCCATCTGTTTGTATGTTCCACATTTCTTCCTTTATATTTCCAATAAACCATCAGTTGGAGGATACCCAAGAAAATACCCACCAAATTTGGAGACTGCCAAGTGTGATTATTAAGATTAGAGTTGGAAGAATGGAAGTTTCTAGAAAACATGTAATGAGAAAGAAAACAAACCATTATAAAGAGATCATGGCTCAGTAGTCCGTAGCCTGCCCAGCAACAACTTGCAAGGAGTGTGAATAACGACAGATAAAATGGCATGAATTCTACACTTTTAGTTTTTATAACTTGCCTCTGTATTAGTAATGTATCACAAGGTAAATCAAATGTTAATTCCACGTGGAAGGTCCAAAGATTTGTTAATTGTTCATAACATGTCATAATTCAACTTTTCTTTTTTAGGACTTTTTTTTCCATATTTAATTGATTTGGTATATTTTTCTTTGTCTTCTCTGTTAAAGCGTCCATTATTATTCATATGTGAGTTATCTCAGATCGGAGAAAGAAAAAAGAATATGTTACTTTATAAACTTGAGGAATGACTCCTACTACTAACAATTGATTTTAGTATTGAATCTTTTTTGGGTTTGTACGTGGATTACATCTTTTCTTCCTTGTTTAGGTAGTCTGAACCCATTTTTTGATCAATAAATTTTATATGAGAGTGTTTAACCATGAGACGAACCCGTATAATTAATCAATTTCTCTAATTAATCATTATACGTGATCATTTTAAGTTTATAAGTGGTTACTTAAGACAATAACTGTATATTGGGTCAGCCCAATAGAGTTAGCCTCACGATGAGACCGTCTTATTTGAAAATTGGTATATTTTCTAAATTCTAATACTCTTTGGAGGGGTACGAGTATAAGTCCACTATTTCCCAACCCATACTTTATGCGGGAATTACTGATTTCATAATTATGACTATAACATGTTTTAGAGAGATTATGTCTCATATTTTGACGAGGTAAAAATTATAGTTATTTGATATCAAATTATAGTTAGTTATATCAAAAGCCTCATTTAATCGAAAATAACCTCATTGTTGTCATTAACAAGAAAAAGTTGCGTAGAACCTCTATATCCCATCTAGATGAGACTTACTTAAAGACATCAGCTTTATAAAATGTTGTATATTTACGTTAGATTACTTGGGTCACAAATAGATATCATATGGCTCTCTATGATCACTGAAATATAAGACTTACCATCGCAACAAGAGGGGAACTATAGAGTGCTATGGAAGCTACCAGTCCTGTGCTCCCCACAAATACTTTCCGCCGATGATGATCATGTAGCACAAAGCCAGATATTAGAGCAGTGCCCACAAATACTGCTATAATGCTCATGGTAATTGCTGCTACTTTCACCTGCATCATTCATGCAAACTTGCAAAGTCATATCTTTGTGCAGTCATGACGTGTAATCTTGTGTTAGAGTATATAATATATTTTGGGCCTTAACCATTTATATAAGTTTTTGGTCGAATTGGTTTCTTGATATGGTATCAGAAGTTAGCGTAACATAAGATCACGAGTTCAAATCTAGATTTTGGCAACGACACATAGGCTGTAGCCATGCTGTCACCCATTTTCTTGATTTTGGCGACGTTTTGGCAATCAATTTTCATTTAGCATCCACCAAAATGGTGTCCGCCCTTGGGGTCGTCGCCAGGCCCTTGCCAAGACCATTTTTTGCCAATTTAGCGATCAAATGGCAATCATAAGTGCCATCGCCATTTTTGTTATTTATTTGTAGTGTCACAACGACCCCTAATTTAATTGGAATAAATATTGCCAGGTAATAGGATGACATGTGCTGCATCCACACTTCTAGCCCAAAAGAATCTTGTGTGAGGGGGCGTATTAGAATATATAATATATCTTAGAGCCTCAATCATCAGCATAAACTTTTAGTTGAGTAATTTTCTTAACATCCTAACTCAAATTTATTCTTTTCATTTGCTTGTTATATAGTTTTTAAAGTAATATTTAAGCCTTTATATCTCTAAATACGCATCATACGAGATTATGAAAAGTAATTTTAAGTAAGATTTTAAAAACTGACCTTGGTCGCCCTTGATGAAGAAAACCACAGATAGATAAGGACAAAAGAGGATTCAAGTAGGACACCAAGGCCGTTAACGGTGATGAGTGGGACATTTTCCCATCCCTTGCTAACAATAGGTAAGCCGTACCAAGTGTAAATGAGAGCGTTAAGTAGAGCAACAATGTAAGGGACAGATGAAAACTCCTGCGTGCTCTTCTTCTTTATCACTGTACTAAATGTTAATCTGGGATAACAATGATCAGTGTATAAGTTATACATACCAAGTTTGCTATCTATACTTCAAAGAAACAAAAACTGCTACGTCAACCATCAGCTTAAACTTTTAGTTGAATTCAAGCCTTAACATGATACCAATATTGTTAGAGTATATAACATATCGTGGGCCTCAACCATAGGCTTAAGCTTTTGGTTGTGTTGGTTCTTTGACATTGTATCAAAGCCAACGTGACAAAAGATCACAGGTTCGAATCTCAACTACCCTTAATTTAAAATGAAATGTTCAACACTAGATATAATAAGGAGGGCAAGTGTTGCATTCACATTTTTAGCTCGAACGATTCTCGTGTGAAGAGGCTTGCAGATTTATGTAAATATCTTGGAGCCTTGACCATTAGCTTAATTTTTTCGTTGAGTTGGTTCCTTTTTAAGTAGCCGAATCTCATATATTCCTCATGAGAAGTGGAATATTTAAAGCTAGGTGTAAAAGGGCTTGTGTTGCATTACACTTTTAGCCCAAAGAGTTATTCCTCGTGTGAGGGCGTAAATTACAACGTTAAACATTTAATTGAGTTAGTTCCTTAAAAAATTGAAATTAAAGATAGACTTAGGAAGAGGTTCACTGTACATGGGTGATGCGTAAAGTAACGCAGAAGCTGCATTTCCTGCAAATGTAAAGATAAAAGATCAAAATAAACTTTGAGCAACTAAATTGTTAATAGGGGATAATTGGGGTAGGGATGTACCCATTATGCCAACAGCCATCCGAAGTTTATCTTGCATTTTAATGTATTGGAGGAGCTTTGTGATAATGATCACAAATATATAAGTATGATCTGTTTGGCATTCTTTGGTTGATACTTGATATATATATATATATAGCCTAAGAGTGGACAAAAGAGGATAATATAAACAGATTCCACTATATGATTTTGTCTTAGTTTGAGTAAGATAAGTATCACTTTTTCCTATCACAAGTAAAATTTTGGGTTTGATTATCAAATAATAATAATATAAATAGAGTAGGAGCATTATCTTCTATTCTTTGTTTATTTTAATCAAAAATTTTAAATACTCTCCGTTTTTATATGTTCTTTTCAAATAGAATTTACGAATTTCAGTGTCAAACTTTGACTATAATTTCTTATCGATCTATATGAAACAACATGTTTAAGTCAGATTTTGATAGATTCGTTTCAATATATATTTTTTAAATATCAATATTTCAAATTTTTAAAAATTCACAATTAAAAATATTTGATTTTTAAGTTTGTATTAGAATTTGCGAAAAAAGTAAATGAGAATAATAAATAAAAACAGATAGAGTAATATTCAATACATGCTAAGATAGCTTAGGAGGAGGAAAAGATGAAGTGAATTTGATAGAATGTTAAAGGTTTTAACCATCAGGTTAAATTTTTTAATTGAGTTGATTAATTTATTAATTAATAGCAAATACAACAAGAGATCCCGAATTTGAATCTTAGATACCCTCATATAAAATATAATATTTTACATCAAGCATGAGAAGGGCATATGCTACCACACTTCTGGCCCTAATTGCGATTCTAAGTAGAATTTAGAGAGCTAATATTTGCTCATTTGGATAATTAAATCTAGTAATTTTTTCATATAGCTTTGCCGAACAAGTTATCAGTGGAATTATAGTATGAGAAGTGGCTAAAATTATGTTATAAAATGATCATAAGTTCCTAAAAAAGCATGTGCTGTGTTCTTTTTTTCTTTATTGCAATCTTTTTTGAATTGAGATAATTTTTAGCCGCTTTCTTCTTTATCAGTATAATTTATTGACTTTTATTTTTCTCTAGTTCATGATCATAATTTCTATGAGTCGAATACAAAATGAGTGCAGTCAATCTTTTATTGTATATTATCTTTGAGTAATTAATTTATAAACATTAGCACAACACTAGACCCTTCCTTTTTTTAGTTGTGAAATTTGTTTGCTTGTTGAACTTTTGCTTGATGCATTATAATAATAAATCACTACTCCTATTCTATAAAAATAATTGCATCCAACCGAGTAAGGGTGTGATATATAACATTAATATTGGGTTATAAGAGCCTATAATTATTAGTTTAAGTTTTTCATTAAATTAATTTTTTAATTTAACTTTTAAAATTAATATTACAAAGGATCACATATTTGAATCTCATCAATTCTTAATCTCAAATAAATTGTTTTGCACTATGTATAATGAGAGCATGTATTGTACCCTTGCATCCACTCGAGAGAACGAGGGTCCGTGTGATATATAACATATCAGGGGTTACAACTTACAAGAGTACAATCATCAACTTAAGCTTTAGGTTAAGTTGGTATATTGATGTTGTTAGGCCGTGACAATTTATCACATTTTACACGGTCGCAGGGCTCATAGGCTCAGGCTCACAAATCCAAGGTTAAATTACACACTTGATGAGATTTACTCTTTTCCAAAACCATGTTATATTAGGAGAATTACCAACTAAATATTATATATAAGTCCACAATTCACTATTTTACTAATATATCAAATCTTCACGTGTGAAATATTTCCAATAGATACACGTCATAATGATAAATGAAAATCTATCATTTTCAGGTGATGAAAGTCACATAGATAGTTTTTGCCATACTGTTTCTGCATATCTAAAGCCAATTTCTTCTGATACTGATCTATCTTTTCACTGATTCCTGTAATTTTTCCTTTTTGGGACAAAGTGCATATATACCCCAAATTTTGATATGATTTTGGGATCATGATTTTGTTTAAATTTAGAAGCCAAAGATATTCAGATTCTTTTTGTTGTGCTGATGAAGATGTGGTTGTAATGTATGCCACTTAGCTGCAGTATCTGCACCATTGCAAAAGCAATTTATCTTTAATTTAATTTAATCCATTGATATTGTTAGTGGATGGATTTATTAGGTAACCAATTAAGTTTAGTCAAGTTTGCCCCCTCCAAAGAAAGTGCGGTTTGAGATTGCTATTAATATTGACATTTTCTCGTAGACAGATGTAGATTTATTTATTGATGTCAACTGACAGTATTTTAACAAGTTATATCTCTAAATATATTAATAAGTGTACTTGTTAAGTTGATTAAAATATTGACATGTGACAGTATTAACACAGGTTAAAGTCCTTACTATCAACATTTTTTAGAAACAATACTTAATATATTGACATCATTTAATTTTATGTTGGATTCTTCCCTACTTACAATATCATTATAGGTAGAAATTTCAAAGTAACAGATAAATCATAATTAAGGAATGATAGGTGGGTATAATGTTATGGGTTTCATATTGTACGGATTTTTATGACGTTTTGTTAGTAACGAGTGTTTATTGACTTTGTTCATTTTTTAAAAACTATTTTCGAAACTAAGCTTAATTTATTATTATCATTATTTTTAAAATCGGTCAATTTTTCGAAAGTTTGTATTAGAGTTATACCGGGTCACAACTTACATGTATTGTTGAGTTAACACAAAATCTTAAGAGACTGTCTCTTTAAAAGACGATCTCTCAGGCCCAACCCATTAAAATTTGATGTCTAGTTATATTATTTTTAATGGCTGTTTACCGTATTCTTAATACTTACTCACAGTATCTTAAATTTCTACTTACATCATTTTTAATGCCTACTTACAATATTTCAAAAAATATATATTGGGCCGGCCCAATTAGAAATAATCTCTCAAAAAAACTATCTCTCACAAGAATTTGTATAACGCAAATAGTTGTATGAGACGATCTCAGAAAGATGTTAAATAGTTCTATATAGATGAAGATTTCAAAATATAAAGCCCATGTACCATACAGGAGGTGGGCCATATTTGGTAATTTTCTATAGCTGGGCTACAGTCCATCAAAATCGTACCAAATTGTATATGGATCCAGCCCATATCATATGTTGAGTTCAGTGAAAATTTGAAAAAAATGAGATTATTTATCTACTTAATTCCAAATATAAGATTGGGGAAAACTTATGTCCCAAAAAAAGCTTCCGAACATCCAATCCTAGCTTCGGGTAGAATCGCTGTTAGTAACAGCGAAAGTGAAAAAAAAAAAAAAAAATTAAAAGCCCAAAGTCGCTGTTAGTAACAGCGACCTAAAAAAAAAATAAAAAATTAAAAGCCCAAAGTCGCTGTTACTAACAGCGACTAAAAAAAAAAATTTTTTTTTTTAATTTAAGTCGCTGTTAGTAGTAATAAAAAAAAGAGTATGGGTTTCTTTTTTTTTCTATCCGAATCTGACACTTAGACTTGTGGCCATGGCCAATTATGGTTGTTGAATCTTTGTAACAATTACATACACCGATACCTCTACCAATCTTCCCTTCCCCTGACTGTACTCTGTTGATTGCTTCTAGCTCTGATAGCCACCATCCTCTCTAGCGTTCATCGCACTGCCTTGCCCTACATTTTCTTTATCCTTCCCGTTTTCTTTTTTTATCCTGTCAACCTGATTGAGGCCTTTTGGGGGGTTTTAAAGTACATTTTTTAGGAGTAGCAATGTCAATTTCCTTCTCTTTAGGTATTAAAGGTCTAAATTAAGGAGCTTCTATGGTTCATAACTCCTACAATCTTTATTGGCTTTGAATTCCCTTATCTTATATTTACAAGTACTCTACTTATACATCATACTGATCAGTGTTGACAATTATCTCTTAAAGTGTCTTGTCTCTTGCTATCATTGTATTTCAAATCCAAAATACTACTCATAGTCAGGTTAAATCCAAAATTTAATGTTAAGGTTACTACTAACAGTGACTTAAATTTTAAAAAAAAAAATATATTTTTTTTATTTTTTAGTCGTTGTTAGTAACAGCAGCGACTTTGGGCTTTTAATTTTTTTTTTTTACTTTCGCTGTTACTAACAACGACTCTACCCGAAGCTAGGATTGGATGTACGGAAGTTTATTTTGGGACATAAGTTTTCCCCAATCTTATATTTGAAATTAAGTAAATAAATAATTTCATTTTTTTCAATCTTTCGAGTTCAGTATGGTCCACCAGCTTCCTGTCCCACTATCCGGTCTACCAAAGCACATGGATATTACAAAAGAACTTGTATTGGGAATTTGAAAATTTGAAAAAAAAAATTTAGAGCATTTCAAGATAAAATTTTAATTCAATTATAAAAAAGATAATTTTTTTTTTGAGAAAACTAATGACGACATTTAAGAAAATGTCTTTAGAACTAATGTCACTAAAAATTTTAGTGAAACTAATCCAAATTTTTACCAACATTAGAAAAAAGTCATTAAAATTTTAAGAAATATTAGATTTAGTGGCATTTTCATAAATGTTTCTATAGGCTATAGTGACAGTTATATATGCTATTAATGCCAAATAACAAACCAATAAATCCCTTTTAAGTGACATTTATTAAAAAAGCCACCATATATGCCACTAAAATTTTAAATTATTAGCGTTTTAAATAATTGTCACTAAATATATGTCATTACAAGTTAATTAATTTTGTTGTAGTGTTTATTGATTTTTTTTACTGATTATTGCTTACCAAATTTATACTTGAATTTGCTTATTGTACACGCAACAAATATGTCATTTATACCTAATTATTAGATTTAGTTTTTATAAATGTTCGTTATGTGTAACATGTGTTGAATGCTTAAATAAGTGGATCAGAAAGCTATAAGAGTGATGATCAATGGAATATATAAATTTGATTATTAATGCCTTAAATTATTTATAAGTCGTTGTGGTAAAAACCAAAAACAATTCAAAACAACTAGGCCAAAGTGGTTGCCAAGGACGACCTTCATGGTCAAGGGTTATTTCTGATCAAACAAAATTGCTGCTTATTTGATTATTGATTGTCGACTGTTTTTATTGACTAGTTAATAAGGATTAGCTAGAAAAAATGGTAAAAAAAGCCAAAAATCATAATAAAACTTCTCAATGCACCTTTTAGTTTAAGCTTAAAAGTCATTTATAAAATGTAATTTTAGCAGTTTAAGTAACAAACAAGCTAAAAATCAAAGGTATTTAAAAACTAGCTTACGATCGACCTAACACACCCTTAATTATAAGAGTAATTAATTTATAGCTATATTTCTATAATGGAAAGTTACAAGCATATGTAATAAAAAATATCAAGATAATTTATTGACGTTAGTGATTCACAGTTACCAATATTCAAAAACTTTTCGCCATATCTCATTTCGAAAATTTTGTTTTTAAAATTTTAGATTAACATTTTTAAAACTATATTCCCTAAATATTTTTTAAACCCAAAACTATATATAATGCCAAAGTTCTTTTTCTTTTCTTTTTTAGTCATTTTTTTACCTTCCCCATTTTTATTCGTTTTATTTTTTGCAATAATAATTTCATTTCTAAAACTCTAAAATTAACGTTTTTTATTTCTGTTTTCATTTTTTATATTAGATTGAATTTTATTTCTAAGTAAGTGATTTGATTATACTTCATGAACATATATATGGTAGATGTATAGTCAGCATGAACATATTGAGTTGAAATGACAATAATATGATAATTATGCAATGGGATGATATGATGTTATTGCCACAACAACTAAATATGATATGAAATCCCAAGGGTTATTTTTTTCTACTTTGTGTCTACGTTTCTTCATTATAACCATGATATAAATTTTGACCTCTCTAATTCTTCATTATTTTTGGGGTTAAAGTTGAAATTGCTTGATGACAAACTACCCTTTCCACCTAATTTGTCCTATAGTTAGCTTGATATTTGATGGGGATATACCAATAAAAGTAGATAAGTTGATACTTTATAGGTAATGTCTGACAAATTTATGAATGAGATAAAAATATAAAAAGAAAAAATATGTTATGACCAAATATAAAAATAAGATAAATTTGTGGGACAAACTAAAAAAAAGTAAATGAGACAAATTTCGTAGAATAAAAAAGTAATACTACTCTGTCTCTTTGATTTAATAGCAAAGAAAAATGTTAGTTTCTTTTTAAGAAAAAGGTGGATATTTAGCAATAAATGAATAGAGAGAGTAAATTGTGTTGATTAAATTAAAAAAATTAAAATTAAACTAGAGTTAAAATATATAAATGAAAATAAAAGAAAATAATGAACTAGAAATAATACAAAATAAAAAAGACAATCTAAAAAAAAAATGGTACTATATGAGAAGGTCAAAGGAATTGGCCCTCTTTGACTCTTTGTTATCCACAAAATAAGTTAAGATTTTTTGTATGCCAACAAACGAAAAGTGTCATTATCCTTTACATAATTTTAAATTCATATAAATGTTGGATTAAGTCGAATTCGATTATAAAATCGGATAAATATTAAATTGTTGGATTTATTTTAAACACCTCTAGAATTTGCTAAAAGGAACTTTTAAATTAAAGATGCAAATTAAGGCACGAACAAAATGATAAAATAAATACTCTCTCCTATTTTCTTTACATGTTCTATTCGGGTTGGGTATGGATATTAAGAGTAGGAGGGGAACTACAATAAGGGCATTTGGGTCAAAGAAATCAATGCTAAAAAATAAAATAGGACAAGTAAGGTGAACAGAAAATAAAACAAGTAAAAGAGAATAAAAAGGAGTGTTAATTAATTTAATTAATAAATCACCAACCTGGTTAATCGCGAATTTATTAAATAAGCTATGCTTGCCGGTGCAAAGCACTTGGATCAACTTGCTCCTATTTTCATCACATTTGTGTGTTTTTCAATTCTAGTCTTCTAGAAGAACTCTTGGAAGTAGAGTTAGGTATCCAAGTTTACTCCACATTCACACAAAAGTTCAAATTTATTACATGGAGTACTTCCATTTTCTCTCGATGAGTAAATCAAGAACAATTTTATGAAGTAAAAATAAGTATGCTTTTTTAGAATATTTATAAAACGAGTTTTCTAATCTATACATTAGGTAAATAATAAAATTAGTAATTATTTGAAATTTTATTTAGAATATTTTCTAAAATATTATTATATTTATCTATTTCAGAAAATATGTTCTATTGAATTAAAATAATTACCATATTAATTATTTTATGTCTAAACACTTATGCACTAGGTGCATATGTTAAAAATTTGTCTATAAAATAATTAAAATCAAACAAATATATATTATAAGAACTTTTTATTTTCTTATTTAAAAAGCTATTTGTGGGAATATCATGAGTTGAAATATTGATTATGGTTTTTCCTTTCTATTTTGCGGTGGCTTTAATTTACTTCTAAATAGTTAATAAAAAGTAATTTATTATTCATATTTGTTTGAACATCATAAGGCTATCTAAGGTTAATTCAATTCACACATTTTATAAAAATTATGTAAAAGTAAATGAGATATTTATTTATTTCAAAAGTGAAAATTAAGGACATCGCTTCACTTATCTATTGCAAAACAATTTATTATTAATAGACATGAATAAATAATAAAACTCAACTCATTAACAATAAATATATTTTTATCAGTAAAATAGTTTACCCAAAAGATTCAACTAAGTTTTCACAATTATCCTACATATGCTTCACTAATTATGCCTAACTCCAATTGGTGGATTTGGATAAGCAATGTTTGTGAAATTTAAGTAAACACAAGTTTTCTGTAATTCTGTATTCAATTGAATTAATTTCAAGAGATAAAGTGTTGTGTTTATATATACATCAAGCTATCTAGGGTTTTCTATAATAAAACATTACACAATATGAATTTCCCTTAATTACAAAATCCTAATTTTCATATTAAATTAAATATTCTGATTTATTCTGATTTATATTCTAACACATTCTCTCAAGTTGGGTCGTAGGGTCACCAACACCCAACTTGCACAAAGTTTCTTCAAAGAGTTGCATCCTTACTGGCTTTGTGAGGATATCTGCCAGTTGGTTCTTAGACTTTACATGAGGGAGCTTAATCACATTTGCTTCCAGTTTTTCTTTTATGAAATGTCTGTCGATTTCGACATGTTTCGTCCGATCATGTTGTACTGGATTTTCGGAAATATTGATGGCAACTTGATTGTCACAATAAAGTTCGCAGCTTCTTTTTGGAGTAAATCCAAGTTCCGTTAATAGCTTTCTAAATCATAGGATCTCAGTAATCCCCTTTGCAACCCCTCTGAATTCTGCTTCTGCACTGGATAAAGCAACGACTTTCTGTTTCTTGCTTCTCCATGTTACTAAGTTACCTCCTACAAGGGTAAAGTACCCTGAGGTTGACTTTCTGTCATCTTTGTCACCTGCCCAATCCGCATCTGTGTAGGCAGTAGGGTTTAGGTGGCCATTACTTCGATATAAGACTCCCCTTCCGGGGGTTCCCTTAAGATATCTCAAAATACGAAACACTGCTTCCATGTGTTGTGTCTGTGGTTTGTGCATAAATTGATTGACAACTCCTACTGCATATGCGATGTCAGGTCTCGTATGAGCTAAGTAAATCAACTTTCCCACCAATAGCTGGTACTGCCTACGGTTTGCTAATTCTCCTCCTTTGAGTACCTGTAATCTGTGATTTATCATCATAGGTGTTTCAACTGGTTTGCAGTCCAACATCCCTGTTTTAGCTAGCAAGTCTAGGACATATTTCTTTTGGGATATGAAGATTCCTTTGTTTGATTAAAGAACTTCAATGCCCAAGAAATATTTAAGTCTACCTAGATCTTTCATTTCAAACTCCTGGAACAATTTGTTTTTTAGACTCTCTATTTCTTCCTTATCATCTCCGGTGATGATCATGTCATCGACATAGATTATAAGACACATTATTTTCCTTCCTCCCTTTTTAAGGAACAAAGTATGATCGAAGTTGCTTTGTTTGTATCCAAATTTTAACATAGCAGATGTAAACCTTCCAAACCAAGCCCTTGGAGACTGTTTCAAGCCATACAATGCCTTCTTTAGTCTATATCCCTTGTTTTCTGAGAACTCTGAAGTGAACCCTGGTGGTGCTTCCATGTACACCTCTTCTTGTAACTCTCCATGAAGTAAGGCATTTTTCACATCAAACTGATAGAGAAGCCAGTCCAGATTTGCTGTTATACTAAACAAGACTCGTATTGTATCAAGTTTTGCTACGGGGGAGAAAGTTTCTGAATAATCAACCCCGTAAGTTTGGGTGTATCCTTTTGCCACAAGACGAGCTTTGTACCTTTTGATTGTGCCATCTGCCTTGTATTTTATTGTGAACACCCATTTGCACCTAACGATCCTTTTTGTACTTGGTAAGCCACATTTTTCCCAAGTGCCATTCTTCTTGAGGGCATTTATCTCTTCTTCCATAGCCTTTCGCCAATTATCAGTCACTAGAGCTTCTTCGACAGTATCTGGTAGTTTGGTGCCATACAATGCTGCATTGAACGCCAAGGCACTGTGTGACATATTTCCTCTATCTGATGTTCCCACAGGATATCTCGATCGTTAAGCCTCGTAATCTAGATCATACCTCTTCAGAGGGACTCCTTGGGTGGTTCGAGGTGGTAGAGTATATGATGTTTTCTCACTATCCTGCCATTCATGATTATCTGTCTCTGCAATCTCATTTTCATTTTCAACCAAAGAATCAACATTATTATCAATAGTTTCAAGTTCATTTTCATTTTCCAAGTGTCTCACCTAATGATCAGACAGGACTGGTAGAGATGGGAACTGAACAGCTTGTTGAGGTGGTTCTGTAGCATTGCCTACTTGTTCTTTTGGGTCTAAGTTAGACAAGACTGGACTAATTAGCTATCCAAGATCCTCATCTTCCTTCTCCCCCTGACATCGAGGATGGCAGTAGCAGAAGTCATGCTCAATAAATTCACAATCCATAGTAGTATACACCTTCCGAGTCTGAGGATCAAAGCATCTATACCCTTTTTGGTGTCTCCTATACCCCACAAAAATACACTTAATGGCTCTAGGTTCCAACTTATTTCGCATTCTTTTTGGACAATAAACAAAGACTATGCAACCAAAAATTTTGGGGGATAGAGAATGCGCAAAAAGTAACAGGTTGTGATTTTTCAGAGTATCAAGAGGTGTACAATAGTTAAGACTTTTTGTGGAAATACGGTTGGTGAGGTAGTTTGCTGTGGCAACTGCCTCGGGCCAAAGATAAGTAGGGACACAGGATTCGAGCATAATAGCACGAGTTATTTCTAGTAAAGTTCTGTTTTTCCGTTCTGCTACTCCATTTTGTTGGGGTGTGTTAGGACAAGAGGTTTGATGTATTATGCCCTTAGTGGTGAGAAATTGATGCATATCGGAATTAACATATTCTCTACCATTATCAATCCGAAAAATATGGGGCAGTGTTTGGAATTGAGTATAAATCATGTTATAGAAATCAACAAACACCTTAAACACCTCAGATTTATGTTTGAGAAAGTATATCCAACTCATACGGGTACAGTCATCAATAAACACAACATAATATAAATAACCATGCATTCCTATTACCGGAGCATGACCCCAAACATCTGAATGAATAAGCAGGAAAGAAATATTGGTTTTATTTATACTACTAGGGTACGAGTTTTTGTGACTTTTTGCAAGAATACAAGTTTCACACTTAAAATCAAATCTATTTCTTGCTAAATTAGGAAAAAGTTTCTCTAGATACCCTATAGATGGATGCCCGAGCCGACGGTGCCAAGTCCGGAATTGTTTCTCCTTTGACCCGTGAACAAGAACTGCTTTGCCTTTTTGAACTTCCTCTTCCAAGTAGTACAGTCCACCCTTCTCAATACCACGCCCAATAGTTTGTCCTGTCTGAGCATTCTGCACAATATAACAACTAGGCTTTAGGAGAACAATACAATTCAAATCCCTCTTGAGTTGACTGATAGATAATAATTTATGAGAGAGATTGGGAACAAATAAAAAATTTTTCAAAGTGAGTTCTCTTGCGAGTGAGATGGTCCCGACTCCTTTTACTTTAATTTCCTCTCCACTTGCAGTTTTAATAATATTTTTCATAGGTTTTTCACGAGTTACAAAGTCATTAGGGTCATAAGTCATTGTGTCTGTGGCCCCGCAATCGAAGATCCATTCGCCTCTAAAAACCAATAAAGCAGTACTGCAAGGAGGAGAGCCACACAAGCTAATAGAGGACACATGACCCCCCCTTCCTCTTTTCCTTTATTCAAGGGACACCACTCCCTTTGATTTGGGGTTTCACAAAACCCTAAGACCCCTGTTTCATTTTGTGCACCGGATTTGGGGTTTGCTTTGACTGTAAGATCGAAAATCTGTAAGCCATCTCTTCCACTATTATACAGGATCTCAATCCCTGACCACAAGGCCTTGGCTGTCGGAAAATCAAGAAATTGATTAACCAAGTCAGTGTCTATGTTCTCCAGTATCCACAAAATGACAATCGAGTCATATCGGGCCCATTGGTTGTACTCTAGGTCATTTTTGGTTGGTGGATCAGCGATGATGTGCTTGAGCTGTCCACGACCACTAATGGCTAAGTGCATCAGCCTGGATCACCTGGTATAATTCTGATTTGTTAATTTTTCAGATATTATGGGGGTTTGGGTGTTTTACATGTTCTGTGGGCTGTTTGTTGAGGTTTAACTGTTGAAACATTGCAACAACTGTCCCATTGTTACGGGTTGGTCTGGTTCTATAATGGCTCTGGATTCGTTCTCCATTTTTGGTTTGTTTATATTGCAACACAGGTAAGGAAAGGTAAATGATAAAGCCGCAAAAACGATTCAGAATCGTTGCTGCTCTGATACCATGAAATTTAAGTAAACACAATTTTCTGTAATTCTGTATTCAATTGAATTAATTTCAAAAGATAAAGTGTTGTGTTTATATATACATCAAGCTACCTAGGGTTTCCTATAATAAAAGATTACACAATATGAAATTCCCTTAATTACAAAATCCTAGTTTCCATATTAAACTAAATATTCTGATTTATTCTGATTTATATTCCAACAGTTTGTTTAGCAAGCATACGACAACAAACTTGTTTGCGTTGAATCTTTTGCTGAAATGTGCACACCATTTCCACTAAATAAATAAATATTAAATAATTCATAAGTATTTTTGATCAATAAAAACTATTTACTGTCTGTCTTATTGAATTTGTCTTATTTTTGATTTTTAGTTCTGCTTTGGGTTTAAGCTTCTAATAGGGATTTCGTCTCATTATAAAGTTATAGAAAGTCCAAGCTAGGCCAAGCCCAAGTCAAAGATAGTCAATGAAGTATTCAAGTTCAATTTCAGGTTACGTATCAATTCACTTGTCAAATATCAGTTCGAAAGCAACTTCGATCAATTTCAATATCAGTTAGAGTTAACAACGTCCCAACTATAAATGCTCATAAAACATTCTAAGTTTTCCCAAATCGTCTCTAAGTAATCTATTTTAATATTCACCTACTCAACCTCCGTCGTCTGAATTAAGGATTAGAGAGGGTTTTTCGAATGTTGCCTCCGGATTAGTAGCCTTTATTCGTTTTATAGATTCACTCGAAGATCTTCAAACCCTTCAACTATTTTCAATCATATCAATGTTAAGGACTTGCTTGGACATACAATTGGTATTACTCTTCTCCCATTATATAAATTTAACCTCAAAAGGTTAAATGACTTGGTGTTTAAAACAAAACTATTCCACATCTTATGGCTGGGATTAGCCCGAGTGGAAGACCCATCGTTTTCGACGTATGCTAGGGTTTTCAAAGTGATATCATCATTTCCATTTTTTTTAATTCTTCTCTCATCTAATTGGTTTAGTACTTTTTTTAAGTACTTCCTTCACCATCACTAAGAAAACTTTTTATTCTGAGTTTAATCCAACCAATATTTATTTAAATTAAAATCAATTCATTAAAATCATACGACATCTATATAGAAATTAACAAGCAAATACTTAAAGTTTGAAATTAATTAACTATCAAAAATGATTATAGTTATAGTTATAATCATCAATCCAATATTATATTCTCGCACAAAATCAAAGTCCATGGAAAAATAGCGGACAAATCATATCCGGACCCTCTAAAGAGAGGGCAGCGACAAATGCATGTAACCAACTAAATCCCAAATAATGAAAGCTCTGCAAAGAAAGAGATGAATGACATTAAGACTTTATGCGAAAAAGTAGTTGCAAATCAGGGTAGAACCATTAGAATAAAAATTTGAAAAAAGTTTCATAAAAAAAATTAAGTAAATAATATAAGTAGCTAACTAATACAGAAAGTGATAAGTGAAAGGAAACAATTAAAAGTCTAAGACACAAATTTAATATCTCCAACTATTTACATCTCTCGTTAAGTCCTCTAAAAAAAATATACAACTTACACAAATTGATCTTTATTCGCCCATCCAATGTTCTTTTTGATCTATATACAAACTAAAAGAAACCATGACTAGTACAATATATTGATACTTTTGGCACGTACAATGGGTACTACTTGTTAAACTTTGTACAATAATAGTTCTATACATTTATAAAATAAAAAATTTGAAATTATTTTATTTTTATAGTTAATTGTGATTACCAACTATCGAGATTATATAAAAAATTAAAATCTGTTTTTGAATTCTCTTGACCACAATAATGCTTACTAACTTACTAATAACTATGTTTAATTTATTTAATCCTTGACAAGAGGATGGAAAATGCTTCAACATCAATCACAGGTAATACTAGTCACTCAATTATTCTCTACTACTCCTATATGTTCTTATATTTTTATTTTTATTCTTTATATATATATGTTGAATATTCAAACGAAATATCAAAAATTACATAATATTGAGATAATAAAATATTTTTTTATCAAAAAATATATGTACGAAAATCGATCCTCGCATCATGTGGTTTTGAGGTGGTATAACCCTTTAAAGCTTGAAGAGTTATGGCCAACTTGCTTAGTTGTGCTAGCTATAAGCCTATTTTGAGTTTTCATCTATCAATTAGTTTATCCTAATCATTTTTTCTCAACTTGTATTTATTCTTTAATTTACTCTTAATTACCAATTTGCAACGTGTATGTACAACTTGTACAGTTGACTCTCATCATGTTGTTGAAAATTTTTATTTAATTTGTTCCAATGATTTTATTTGATTATATTTGTTTCTAACTTTTAATGATCTCAAGTTTTCATTTTTAAGTTAATTATTATTATTTGCAAGTGTTTTGAAGTTTTTAAATTTAAATCATATTTTGAGTTCTAGTTGTATTTTGGTATGTATAGGCTATGAAATGGTTCATGTATGTGTGTTGGTGAATATATTTTGGTAATACATAGATATTTTTATAATGGAGAACATTTTGAATGATTCTAGTTTAAAGGGGTTGGTGAATGAGCTTGTTGAAGGAAGATAGCTGATTAGGGGTTGATAGCCAAGAAAATACTAGCTAAGTTTGAAAATTCATTGCAAATCTTGGGATATGATTTAATAGATTAATTACAGTTTTAATTTCAACAAATTAAGACCGAAACAACTGATTTTCCAAATTCTTTGAGTGGAAGCCCAAAAAGTTAATATTCTAATGGAGCTTTCAAAGCTGCACTAGAGCAAAAAGATAATCCAAAAAGAGATAAATATTTATTACGGTTAAATTAATATTATTAAAAATATTTTAATTTTTCGCATTTAATATTTTCTATCATATATTGAATAGTTGTTATTGTTAATTATTGCTTACTTTAATTTTTATTTATGTTCAAAGATGGATATAGAATTTTGATAACAACATTTATAAATTTTTGATTTAACTAGATACAAAGGAAATAAAGTATGATTTTTCATATAGGATCAACCCTTTATGTTACAAAGACACCTTAATATAATTGCTCTTGAAGGTTTTTTTTATTGCATTACAAAGTTGGTTGCGGAAGAAAATAATAAAATTTTTGTCTGAAAAAATGATACTTATTCTAATTAAGACAAGATTTGATTCTTATTAATGTTAAGCTTAAAACAATTACTTGTCTTTTAATTTACAGAAAGGATCAGGATAATTCTCCTCGAGTAACACAAAGATTAACATGGACTTGAATCACCAATTGAAGATCGTCACAATTGGAGAAAATATCAACAGAAGGACATTCTTGGAGCAAAATTTCCTTGGTAATACTAATATAATTCTATATTTTTATGCTTCTTGATAGATAATTAAGCACATATATAGTATACTTCGTTTTTTTAATAGTTATATTTCTTTTAAAAAACTCCCATATAAAAAAGATAAATACCGTGGTACTAGTATTTCATTGTTAATTTTATTAGATAAATATTAGTACTAATTATAGTTTACAAATGCTTTATATGGTCCTTGATTTACAATATGGCTGGCATAGGCTTCAACTACTTTTACATTATATTTGGATAATATTTTTAGAGAGAAAAGAAAGAAAAAAGGAAAATGGAGGAAAAAGAAAAGAAAGGAAGGAAGAGAAAATGAAGAAAAATAACTTTTGTTTGTTTAGAAAAGAAGAGAAGAAAAAGGAAAAGAATTGAGAGCTTTTTCTTTAAATTTTTTCAGCTTTAGGAAAGATTGATACTTTAACAAAATCATTCATCCCATCTCTCCAAACTCCCTTCCAAATCCCTTCCCTCCCATTTTTTTTATCCAAACAAGGGATCCCTCATCCCTTCAAATCCCTTCCCTTTCTTTTCCTCTATTTTTTTCCGTCCAAACACATCCTTAATATCCTTAATGTGCAATTTGGTGGATGCAAAGCAAGGTAGTATTATAGTACTATATATAGTTATCTATGTACTACAGTAAGGTAGACATTTGCTTATACCCTACAAAATTTAATACTCTATTTGCAAATTAAAGATAATTTCTTTTATCAATAATTAAGAACTATATGATTACTACAATAATTATAATATATAGGAATTCGTCTTTATTATTTTGCTAAACATCCATTAAAGACCATAATACTTAGGTTACATACGTATTATGCACTACATTAAAAAAACTTCTAAAACTCGACTACGTACTACCTTTGTTTCTGTCTACTACATTTTCATTATTAGATCACTACATAACCAATTAATAGTTTAGGAAGAGTCAAATACTCCTCTTTACTTTGATTTTATATCAACTCAATTGTCATTTTACCGTGTTATAACTTATACAAGTCTATTAATCATACTTTTCATCAAGTTAGCTAGGCAAAATGCCTAGCTAAGAAGACTCAGACTAGAATTCTCCAACTTCCACTTTTATTGCATTCATTTACCTTATGTATTTTAACTAATTTTTCTATGGTGTTTGTTTATTAGAATATATATATTTAAAAAAGTAATTTAAAAACAAATTAAAAGATAAAGATAACATAATATATATAATTTGATGTATAATTTTTAAATTTTTTTGCTATATTAGTTAATATAATTAATATTAATATAATTCAAATTTTAAATATATTCAAGTTCACTGCTTTAAATAGATTTATATTCTTACTAATAAACACTCCACAGACGTTCGTTAACAAGATTTTTTTCTCTATTACGAAAGGTACCTCTTTATTTAGGTTATTTCATGCAAAATAGCTAGGCCTATGGCTTGTTAATGGCTCACGCCTGGTTAATGAACGCCCCAAAAGTAGCCAATGGTGGTTGTGTTATGCTTGGATTTTGAAACTTGAGAGGATAAAAGGACTACAAAAATTAAAGAAAAATAGTTTATTTTCATTTGATATTCTAACAAAGAATGTTTAATTAAAGGAGAGAGAAATTTGTATTTGATTTATCATAGATAACTACAAGTTAAATACTCATTTTTGTCATCAAATTTCTATGTCTTTTTGCGATTACAAAGTAGGCTGAAGGAGTGAAATGTTCCAGATTCTTACTTGGAATCGAAAAGGTGATACATACTCAAACTAAGACAAGTTTTGATTCACATTAAATTTCTATGTTAAACCTACGTCACAAGCTTTGAGCTTAGCTACATCTATCCACTGGGTAAACTATCCAATACAAATAGATTTAAAAAAGTAATAGCCTGAGATGATCCAACTCATCGATAACAAATATGTTTTATTTGCCTATAAGTAGTAAATAATTAAGCTATAAAATCAACTAATTTTTTCCACAAGCTTTACATTTCCTCGAATGACTAATATCATCTAAGTATTTGATTACAGGCATATTATAAGTGTAGATTCAGATTATCACAAGGATGTTTGGCTACAAAGCAAGTGCAAAGAAGTGAAGATGACCCTACCTTTTTTTGAAGTCACATACCGTGGTAAACACACTTGTTCTCACGCAGCTTCATCTTCATCTTCATCCTTTTCCTCTGAACCTAACCAAACACTCAAACTCGAACCCATTAGTTTTCCATCCAATCCTCCTCATCATCTACAAAACATCATGTGGGACTTCAAAAGATCAAATTTTAATAATGTGAAAGACATTAAACCTATAAAGCCTAATACAATCATGGGTAATTACATTGATTATAACAATAATTTTGTTAATCATGGTAATTTTCCTACATATAATACAAGTTCATATACAAATGCCTACCAATCTTGCCCTCCAAGTAATCTGATCATCAACAATAATAATGACTATGAGGATAAGGCTAATATTCATCCACAAGAAGTTGGTTTAATACAAGAAGTTGTTCAACCATTATCCTCTACATCTCACCCTTTATTTGTTCATCAAGGTGATGATTTTGATGGTGATTTTATTATTGATGACACAAATTTGTTTGAATAATTATTCTTGTTCTTATTCATGCATATACATGTGTACGGTCTCTGTTCCTTTGATCTGATTTGCTACTTATAATAATATTTTTCTTTAAATAATGTTATTATTGATAATAATTTCAAATGGATACTTATCTTTTTATGGAAAAATAAAAGAGGGCATTTTTGATTGGTGAGTGAGTGAATTTCTTTTAGATTTAGCAAGAAAACTGGAAGACTTTTCTTTGTTTGAAGTATCATTTTTTTCTTGGTCGTTAGTGAATATTTTATAAATACTTTTTATAAATTATCTCGTAAGATATTAAATGTGTAACAAAAATTATAATTAGAGGGAGTGGTAATTGTATTAATTATTTTATTTATTATAGTTGTTGACTATGAAAGGCAATTAGCTACTACATATTAACTTTCAATTTGTAACTTTTTTTTTGTCAAAGTACATTCATAATTTAAAATTTTCCAATAAAGCAAGCATTTTATAAATGCTTAGAGAAAAAGGATTGGAAAAGATCTCAGCTGATCAGCTCCAAACACTCTCAACCAGAAAGGATCAAACAATAAACCTAACTACAAAGTCAAGTGAGACTGCTCAAAACAGATTTGATAAGACATTTATCTTGATCTTGTAACCTAATTCGAGTTAATCTGACATAAAAAATAAATTAACAATTATGTAAAAACCAATATGGACACAAAATTCAGATTTTAACCGACCTAAATTATCTGAGTCTAAATCGACCCGATGACCTAAATAAAGATCTTTATTTAAGACAACAAGGCACCTAATAATTTTATGATTTTACCTTCAAATCTATCTTATTTTTATATTACAGAGTAGACTGAAAAAAAAAGATAATTAAATAAGAATTGAGTCCATAATTTTTTTTTTAAAGTAATACATATTCTCCAACAACAACAAAACTTCGATAATCTATTTTGCTACATTTTTATGAAACTATTGTTGTATTAGTAGTGTTATTACTTTAAAGTATAGTTAAAAATATGGATTTATATATGAGCCAATTCTTTTGAGCCAATTCTTTTGAGCCAATTGTATGATTGTTCCAACTTCCAACAAGCAAGGACTAGGAGAAGAAAAAACATGACCCTTTTTACCCTAAAAAATTGGCAAGTGGAATCAATTATGAAGTTGGAATGTGCACACTGTCCCCTATAAATAAAAAAGCATTATTAAGTTATATTATATTCCGCATTTTCAGGCTGGATGTATGAATGACCAATCATATGGACGTAAGCATAGTTTTATAAGGTGATGTCATTTTTTTAATCTTAATTAAGCATATAATTAGGCATTTATTATTAAGCGAGGAATTTTAGGCCAAACGCCGAGTAGTAATGAAAAAATTGGTTGTGAAGTTACAAGCTACTAATAGTACAACTAAAATTTATGAAAATGTATAAAAGTTCTCACAATTTCTTTCTTTGTAAAATATAAACCTAGATCACTAAATGAAGATAATGGATGTAAGGATGTATATATATATTAATTTAATTTTTGAATCAATCAAAACTCTTCTTCAAATTATTAATAGATTATTTCAGAAGTTGAAATAGAGGGAATCTACAGATGGAAAATCATGGAGTCACGTTTGACCTAACCATACCATTTCAACACTGCGTATCCCTCCAACTCAAGGTAAGTTACCAATGAAACTATCTCTTCATGCTCACATCTCTTTCTCTTAAGACACTCTTTCTTCCATTAACTTTATTTATATGTCCATAACAACAATCTTATTAAGCTTAAAACCAATCTACATACGGATTTTAATTATGAGCTTAACCTAATAGTTGAGTTAGTCAGAATCGATCCTTACGTCTTTTGGTTTACTTGAAGGTGGCACTTGCTAGCTAGTCCACTTGCATTTTTATCTATGAAGTTTGAATTTTTCATCTTCTCAACTTGTATATTTTCTAAATAAATCAATACTTTTACATGATTTTTCAAAAAAAAAAAATTATAATAAATAAAAATTATAATACTCCCTATTCCCCTAATGGGCAACTTGCAAAGTTGGATCTTCTTTTTCTTTTTTTTTTTAAATATTTTTGAAAAGAATTATTGGGAGTATATATAACTAATTTTATTGCATTTTATGAGTTTCTCACCTTCTCTTTTAATTATAGGAAGTTTAATATAAGATATTAATTATTAATTTATTTATTTTATGTTGTTTAATTATAGGGCTTATTGTTGGTAAGATTTGATTAAGTTAATGAGATGGAAAAGAGTTTAATTGATGAACTTGTTGAAGGGAGAGATCTTGCTTGGGAACTTCAATTGAATCTTAGTAATGAGCCAAAATCTTCCACAAATGAAGCATATGTGTTGATGGTTCAAAGTATATTGGCCAAATTTGAGAGGTCACTACAGATCTTGCAAAATGATCCAAAATTAGTATCAACTCAAGTTCAAAAGCCAATAATGGGAAAAGTCGAATCTCCGAATTTGTTTAATGGAAGTCCTAAAAGTCAAGATTCAGACGGAGATTTCAAAGTAAACAGTAAAAATGACTCCAGAAAAAGGTAATACATGTTTCATAATGGTTGTTAAATAGATCTAATATAACTGTTTAATTTACGGGTTTTTTCATTGGCATAGCAAGATTCATACTAGATAATTTTTTTTTTCAAAATAATTCAATTTAAAAGTGAAGAAAAATAATGAACATTATACATTTTCTATATCAATAGTACATTTTGTGAGCATTAAAATCCTAAAGTTGATATTATTGATTTCTCCTATTACAAGAACATAAATGTACTATTTATGATAAAGACAAATCAATATATACTAATTAAAGTAATCAAGTTGAGATTATTAATTATTTTAAATTCTATTGTTTTTGTACGATCTGTTACAGAAGGAATTCACCTCGTGTGACGCAAAGAGTAGAAGGTTGTTCGAGCAGCGGGCTTGAAGGACCAATTGAAGATGGTTTTAATTGGAGAAAATATGGACAAAAGGAAATTCTTGGAGCCAAATTTACAAGGTAATTATTAATTAGTTTTCTATTGTCTTATAACGTTTGCATTATTGTGATATCATTGATCATATTTGGGGTAGTTGATAGAGGTTTCCACTCTAAAAACATTACGGTCTATTTGATTATTGATACTTCCTCCGTTTTGAAATACTTGTTATATTTCTGTTGTGGGTATTATTTATTGTTCAAGCTTATTTTATATATTGCGGCTAATGTGTCAATGAAAATATAATCAAGTGGGATCTTGTTTGAATCGTCTAATCGCATACTTTTATAATATTAACTTTTCATAATTTTCAAATGTGTATAATTCAACATATAAATGAAAAAAATAACACATTAAATTGCGTAAAAAGTCAAATGTAACAAGTATAATGAAATGGAGGAAGTACTGTATTAATGTGAATAATTTGTATTGTAAATTTTCATGATATAATTCATGATAAAAAAAATTATTCACATTTTAACAAGATCATGCATAAATTTTAGTTATGAAAAAATGGGTAATTTCAATTCTTATTATATATAAATTATATTCTCCATTTGTCTCCCAAATAGTAATATCAATCTCCATGTATTAGTTTGTTAAATTAGGCTGGACTTATTGTAAATGCCAGCATATTAACGGGGGACACAAGTGCACACACTTCATAAGCTAAGGAGATATATACCATCCCAAAACCATATGGCAATGGGAAGAAGGTCTCTAATAACTTATAAAGCGTGCACACCATTTTCAATTTATCGATGTGGGATAACTCATCCCAATACCCCCCTCACATGCGAACCCCCGTCAAGTTCGCATGTGGGAGTAATCAATTAGGGTAGGAACGCCATTCTTTTCGAACCTACCATTTTTAAATTATTGATTGAACCATCGGCTCGGATACCATGTTAAATTAGGCTGGACTTATTGTGAATGCCAGCATATTAACGGGGGGACACAAGTGCACACACTTCATAAGCCAAGGAGATATATACCATCCCAAAACCATATGGCAATGGGAAGAAGGTCTCTAATAGCTTATAAAGCGTGCACACCATTTTCAATTTATCGATGTGGGATAACTCATCCCAACATAGTTCCACTCTAGCTCAACACTCATGACCTATTGTTGCTTCCATAATTCAAACTTATTATTTGCCTTGGTCTTTAATTCATCAACTAACACAATATCATTAACGAATAACATGTATCCCAATATTTTCTATTGAGCGATTTCAATTAAGATAGAAATTAAAAAGAAACTTAAAGAACATCGTCTTTATGGTTGATATGAATTAAACCTTTTTTGCTATCTTCTACAACAAAGATAAAATTGCCTTATTTGCTTACTTATACAGATTCTCACTCACTTTTATTTGTAACAAATATTTGTAACAAAATATTCAAACTCACTTTTATTTTCATAATTTCATTCACTAAGCGGAACATTTTTACCTTGGATCTTAACTGAAGTTCGGATACCATGTTCGATCTTAACTTTACAAATATTACCAACTTCATTTATCTTTGCATGCCTAATAATACATCAACTAACCATTTATCTACAAAATAATAATCAAATTAATGTATTGAAAACTGAGAAACAATATTAATTCTGTTAGAGTATATAACATGTTATGTATAATAAGTGTGTTGAACAAAACATTTTGTATATTTATTGCAACAACAACATTTATTATTCTGACGCCATTAAGGGGCATTGATCCCACCTAAGATGGGGTTTGAGGGGATTGAATTTACGCAATCTTAATCTTGTTTGTATGGACTTCACATAAATAAGAAGCGTATGTGATTTTATTATAAAAATCCAAACACTTTTTTTGGTAATAGTACTAAATACTGATAAAACAATATTATTTTTATTAGAGTATATAACATATCATGCAAATACATGCAGGGCTTATTATAGGTGCACATACAAACAAATCCAGGGTTGTCCAGCCAGAAAACAAGTGCAAAGATGTGAAGATGACCCTAGTTTTTTTCAAGTGTCCTACCGTGGAGAGCACACTTGTTCTCATACTTCTTCCTCTTCTTCTTCATCCTTCCCTAACAACCCTAATAATACAAGCAAACTTGAAAATTTTGAAACCCTATCATTTAATCCTCCTAATTCTTCACATTATCCCCATCAACAAACCCAAAATATTTTTTGGGATTTCAAAAGAGATAATGTCATAAATCACCATAATTCTTCTTCCTTTGCCGTTTCCCCTAATAACCCATTAGTTAATACTAATTTTGCTCCTAATGAAATGGTGTATTATGATGATGCACAAGGTGGTATGGTACAACCGGCTACTGCAGTTACCGACTTATCTCCAAGTATAACATCCGAGCTATTGTTAGATTTTCAAGCTGAAATTGAAAATGATTTCAATAGAGTACTATAAAACAAATCTTGGGGCACGTCAATCATCAACAATTTATAAGGTAGGTTTTAGTTGAGACATGGTATTAGAAGTTCAGGTCATGGGTACTATATAAAATACTATATTGTGAGGCCTTAAGCTACTTATATGTTCTATGAAAATTTTAGTTTTGAAATTTTCGCATGATTGACCGAGTTTTTTTTATTAATCTTTATAGTAATTTTTAGTTTTGAATTTGTTTGCGTAATGACCTTATTCATAAATGATATTGGGTTTTTATAACCATTAAAACATTAAAATCTCTGACATATAAAGAGTCAAATAATGTGCATCTTTGGTCTTCAAATTGAAACTTTTTCTCTCCTTCATCTTCAACATTATTTGTGTTCTTTAATAATTGTGGTCAATTAGGAGATCAAAACATCACACCAATATGAGTTCTTTTGATTACGCGTGTTGGAGATTCTAGTGTTTTAAACGGTTAACGAGTCTTTAAATGAGAATGTCCAATGTTCATTCTGGAAAAGGTTAAAGAGCAAACTAATATGTAACTACATGGTTATCATAAGAGTACAAAACTTTGTCTACCATGCGACATTTCAAAACGAGATGATTACCATAAGCAATTTCCCTTTATTATTCAGATCATTTCATTATTGAAACACCCTTTTTAAAAAAAATACTTTTTGTTCTTTGCATACATATTTTGTATGCACATTTTGTGTAGGATGCGATGGGATGGGATGAGATGGGATCTTATTACTTAGGTTTAGGAAGAAAATGGTGAGTGTGGATTTTTATATTTTAATTTATTATTAGATTCATAGTAAATTAAGGTAGTGAAATGCATTTGACTTTGATCTTTGACAATTAAGTTTGTGTATTCAATTTCTAACAATTTTGCTTTTGTACACATATTAGTTAATTTTTAATATCAATAAACAGTCTCTTAGTTTATGGGCTAAAGTTTTGTAATTTTTTAGTTTCAGATGATAATGAGTTATAGTAAATAATTCATTCGTATCTTTTATATATGTGAAGCTGCACATGATATTTGCTACTAAGGGTTAATCAGAAACAATCGCTTTGTTAGTGTTATCATTAACCATGGTAAGATTGCAAACATTGGATCGACCCCCAAACCCCAGCTTAAGTGGAAGCCGCTTAATGTCATTGGGGTAATAATATATGTAATGGAAACTATTGTAATGATCAGTTCAATTTTTATGCCATTGATTCTATTGGAATTTATAGTTTTTCATTTTTGTGTTGTACTAATATGAAATTATTGTGTTTAAACCAACGTAACATTGGATCATTAAAAATTTGTTTTTACCAACATCAAAAGAGAGCTTTGCCACATTGAATGTCCAAGACATGATGTTAATCGTGTGTGGATTGGGTTGCCTCTTTTTGTTTAAGTTGACATAATTCGATTTTATTAACGCTTGTTTAATTGAATCACTACTAATATTTAGTTAAATAAAGCGATGTATCGCAAACAAATGCATTGGTTAGGGGTGCTCGAATGAGCTCACTGCTAACCTATGTTTGAACAAGTGCGCGCACCTCCATAAAAGTAATTCAAAAGTTTATGCCTTAAGAAGGAGCTAATTGCGCGAACAAGAGGCCTAGTGCTTGACGAGCACTCTAGTTTCTCAAACAAGCAACCTTTCTCTTAGTTGCTTTGCTTCGTTTAGTAACTTGTTTTGTTAGTTTAAGCCATTCGAACCTTTAAGCCTTATGCTACTATCATATTGTATTGTAGTATTTAGCAATATCCTAACATACACTAGATATTGCACACTTTTGAATACTATTGATGGATGAAACTAAATCTTAAGATATGTTAATAGACACTATCACTCTTGTTATATATCCGTCCTCTAATACCAATTCAAGCTAGTTGCTAACCTAATCTGACTCACCTAGGTGGTTATTATTTAACTTAACCAGGGTTAAATTTAATCACGATACTCGTCTCATTTAAACAGACAGCCTCATCATTTGAAGGGTTAATGAACATATAATAATTATTATTATTAATAATTGAAAGTCAGTTGGTCAATGGTTTCAAATACAACACTTCCACCTTCTTCTCTCTTTCTCTCTCTCAATGGAAAACAGCAGCCAAGTTCCCTGGGTTTCCCTAACCAAATGAAAACCTAACTAGCCCATTTATTTAATCCTTTTTTAAAAAAAAATTATTTTTTTATGTTTCAAATTGTATACTCCTTTTCATATTTATCCAATGAGTTCGTCAACATTTCTATTTTAATCCGTCATTTTTACGTTGTGATATTTCTATTTTGAGGAATGTTTCGATTGCTTTCTTTAATTTTTATCTAGACATCTTTTATCACTTTTAATCCTATCAATAAAATTGAATACTTATGCAGAAGGTGGTGTTGCATATTAAAATCAGCTCTTCTTGTATGAGATCGTCTTATTATAAGACGGCCCCATATAATTATTTCATTTCTCTAATTAATCGCTTTAAAATTATAAATGATTACTTAATTTAACACATTAAATATACATGGGTGAGCCCATTAGAGATGGTCTGACCATGAAACTTGTCTTATTTAAGAATTTATGTATTAAAATAGACAAAGGGGGTATTTTTGAAAAGTTTATATTTGAATTTGAAGGTGGCATCAAACCCTTCTTTCTTAAACCAAAACAAACAAAAAGCAAAGGCTTAGCTAGGAGTCGAGCCAACTTGCATAATTGCTAAGTGTTTGAAGTTTTCATATAGTTCCCATCTCTTTCTCAAAAGCCATATAATACAACTTGCCCATATGCCATATTTATGTTCATTATCCTATGATATAAAATTTATTTATTTGATCTTATTACAATATATAATAAGTACATTTCTATTAGTATTTTTAGCTTGTTAAAGCAATTTATAATATTGGCAAACATCCTTTCCTCTTACCCTATAAAGGATTCTTCGATCTTACCCTGATAAAAAATATTCACCAACCAAAAAAAACTATTGCGTACGGACAAGTTGTTCAAAATGGAAAATAATATGAATGATTCTTCTTCTCAAAAGGGTTTAGTTAATGAGCTTGTTGGAGGAAGAGATCTTACTAAGCAACTTCAAAAGATGATTCTTAGTAATGAACTAAGATCCTCTTGTAATAATGTGTACGGACAAGTTATTCAAAATATTTTGGCTAAGTTTGAGAAGTCACTACAAATCTTGCAGTTCGATCCAGACGAGCAATCTCAATTTCAACAATCAAATAATGATTCTCCGTTTAGCGGAAGTCCTAAAAGTCAAGATTTTGATCGAGATGTTAAAAATTCACTTGATCATAAGAATGATTCCAAGAAAAAGAGGTATTCTAAACTTTTGTTGATTAGTTTGTTCTTCTTAATAAGTTTCTTTGATGATAAAGATGTGATAATTCGTCACATAATCATCAGGTTGTGGGCCTACCCACAGGGCGCTCGTCAGATCAAGCCTACTAACTCACGGAAAATGAGTTTTGGCTTGCCTACACACTTGAGCTTTTCATTACCAAAACTATATGATATTAGAGGATTACTCACTAAGAATTATATGCAAATCCACAATTCACTATTTTAGTTATGTCATATCGTCAAGTGAAGTCTTTTTAATACTCCCCCACACATGTAAGTTACATATTTAGGAACCATTTTCAGCTCTTATACCATATTAGGTTGAATTAGACATATTGTGAATGCTAGCAAATAATCGGAGAAACTCGAAGAAACAAAAGTGCACGCTTTATAAATCATATGGTTATGGAAGAAAGACTCCAATAATATATAAAGTGCGCATATCATCTTTAATTTATCAATTTGTTAAGATTGTGAAAAAAAAGTAATTTTAAAATGAGAGAAAATATTTTACGGACACTAAAAAGTTTCTAATATAGATGAATATTACTCCTATCATATATTTTCATTTAACAAAATAAATAATTGTACAATCATTACGTTAGTTTTAAAGGTGAGTAAGTAGGACTATTGATGATATAATAGATAAAATTAATTAAAGCAAGTCATTATAGTTACTAGTATTTAATTACAAAATTCGTACCATTATTGTCATGTAAAAAGGTGACTATATCGTGTTTAGATGGAAAAAAATTATGTGTGATTAAGACGGTAAATATTTTTCTAATTGAGGATGGAAAATACTTTTTAGTTTTTCTATCCCTTATATTATAAATTGGTAGTTATTTGAAATTTCATTTAAAATATTCTCTAAAATATATTGTTATATTTATTTATTTTAAAAAATATTTTTATAAATTCACATAACTAAATTTATTGTCTACTAAAACTATTACATAGGTTAGAAATTTTATAAAACTGGAATCAAGTTTGGCCTGCCTAGGTCATGGTTTTAGTCTTCTGATATAAAATTTTGTTAATATTAAATTGTGTAATATAATATATAAAGTAATAATAGTTAAATTAGTTCAGCACAAATATATAAATAAATGTTCGATCTGATACTAATATCTGGATTGTGGCCCGAATTAACGACCACGTAAATGCTAAGCTTTGTATTGTTAATGCTAGCTAGCATTATAGGTTAGGACCCGAGAGCTTGATCCATATTCCATGCATATTCAGTCCTGAAAGATGATTCGATTTGCTGGAATCTTTCTTTTCTGTTTCCTGCAATTAATATTAGAATATCAATTTATTTTTGTAATTTTCTGCTTGGTTTATTCCCCAAAATTGTCTGGCTTGCAATCTAGTTTGAAATATATATATATATATATATAAAAGATAAATTACCAGAAATAATACAACTTTTTTCTTGTTTCTTTACAATAATATCAACTTTAAATTAACTACCATTAATACTAACTTAAAGGGTGTTTTCCTAAAATAATCCTAAAAATATTATTAAAAAAAAATTATAAAAAATTAATTGACAAAAAAATTTAGTAAATTAGTTAATAAATTATTTCCTATAAATTTGTCAAGATTTTTGTTTAGGATGGTCTCTTTTATAACATCTCATTACAGTCTTTAACTTTTATGTGTGCTTCTTTTAACTCTTCTCCCCTTTAATTTTACACTTTCTTTTAACTCTATCTCAATTGGAACAGATGGATTAATATTGTAATGAGCTATAAAAAGTGCTTTTTCTATACTTATTACTTGTCTCCACGTCCTTTTCTTGTTTTGAAATTGAGACTTATGCTTAAAAATACAAGCCTATATAGTATATTTAGCTGAATTAGCCAATTAGTATATGGAATGTGAGAAGTATATGTACGTGATATACACAAACCCTAACATAAAAGTGTCTTTTGGTAGTTGTACTTGTACATAAGGATGAATCGAGGAACCCGTTTATATTAGTTTTTTATCGATTTTTGTCCTTTAGTTCTCATTTTATTTAATGAATAACCAACAATAATTTATCAAATATCTCTACAAATAGTCGTTGACTTAAACAACTGGTTTAACAGCTAATAAATCATCAACTAGTATTTTTAGCAAGTCAAAACAACCAACTATTATAACCAATAATTATTTGTCAAACTGACCCTTCATCCTACACTTAATTCTTATTTTATGGTCTAAGTTTGCACTTAATTCTTATTTTATGGTCTAAGTTTGATAATTAAGTGATAAAAATAGAGTTAGGGTATGAGGTTTAGTTTCAAATCTACATTAATTCAACCCTAAGTCCTAGACTCTTAGTTATATGTAATTATTAAGCAATACCTATTTGAAAACTAATAAACTTTTACCATTGAATTTTTTCACCGTCTAACACATAATTATTGATATTTTACTAAGTGGTTTGTATTTATAGTATGTATTACTTGTTAAGATGTTCATTTTTCAAATTGTATTGTCTTTAAAAGTTTTTATTCTAAAATAACAAACTGTTAATTTTAAAAATATTGTGTAATTGATTGATTTATTTATCATATTCATGTATACATCATAAAAAAGTGTCGTAGAAAGATAAAAGTTTTACATCAAACCAAAAAATCTAGACCTATTTTTCAAATTTGGGACATTATGGATCCTAAGAGTCTGATTCAACCCATGTTCATCTTAATTTCATGCTTTTAGCATAGTCAAAAAATATCGAAATAATTAACTAGTTTAGTTGATAATGTCCGAAGGAAGTCTGATTTGAATTTAATTCTCTTGTATAAAGCTTACATAAGATATTATATAACTCATAAATTTCTTAGTGTAAAACTTATTTCAATTCACATCAATCGTTCCATTTGATGTTTGCACTATATGTAATATAGTTTTTCAATCTTAAATATCTCTAATTATGTATAACTAAAAATTATAAAAAACTTATATTTAATAAATTTTACATAGATAAATTAAACAAAATTCACTTAATTATATTTTAATTTGTATTTACTTGCCATTATAAACATCAAACAATTTACTACAAATTGCCTTTTTTTTTGTGATAGTTGACAGTTACATTTTCTTTAGTGTGGAAATAGCTGACAATGAAATGAATATGGAATGTAATCTTATGTCATAGAAAGCACGTTGTTCGAATCACAAAAAGAGTTGAAGGTTGTGCAAGTAGTGGACTTGAAGGACCAATTGAAGATCAATTTAAGTGGAGAAAGTATGGACAAAAAGACATTAATGGAGCCAAATTTCCCAGGTAACTAATTAATACATTAATTAAATCATTTTTGGTGTAAAGAATTTCAATTTTTCAAAATATAGTAGTTTGAAAATAAATTTTTATAATTTATTTATCCTTGATGTGAAATTAGATCATCTTTGTTTTTCGCTTTTTAAAAATTAATAGAATTATATTTAGTTTTAGTTGACAAAGTTATGAGTTCGATTCTCACCTAATACTTTCATGAATCGTAACACTTTCATTGATCGATACAATCAATTATAATTTGCTAAAGAGATGTGTTTGACATAGATTATCAAGGCTTTTAATTTAGATCTATAAGTTTCCCTACTAATATTAAATTTTGGCCTCTATTTTACCATTTATTTGATCATAAGTTACTATTTTTTGTTTACTTTTGATGTTATATTTTACATTTCAATTTTCTGTCAATTTTTATTATTTTTAGATTTATCACATTAAAATTTTAGCTATTTTACTATTTGTTTATTATTATTTTAATGGGTTATATCTGGTTATTTGGTACCATACTGAAAAATATAATATAAATTTTATATTCTATCAATTTTTGAATTATTAATTTTCTAAAGATAAAAAGAAAAAGTAAATTTGGCCCCTATACTCTTTTCTCCTCCCCTATTTAGTCTTATGATACTCTATCAGAAAACCAGTTCAATAAAAAAACTTAAGTTTATAGTTAAGGCTACAATATAAATTAGTTTTATTAGTATACCCTATAAAAACAAGGAAAAATTACGTAAAATAATTCAACAATTTCATGATTTTTTCTAGAATAATCTCAACTATTGATTAATCATGAATAATCTCAACTTTATAATGTATTTTCCTAGAGTAAATTTAAGTACCCGGATGACCTGATATAGTAGTTAATTTACCAAAAAAAGTAAATAGAAAATTAATATAAAATTAATGAAAAATTTTGAAAAATTACATAAAAAGTTCTAAAAAAATTTTAACATTATTTTAACATTTTTTTCGAAATTTATTTTTATTTATCTTTTTTTAAAAAAATAAAACTTAATATAACAGGTCATCCGGTTACTCCAGTTTACCCTAAGCAAATAAATTAGGATAATTCATGGTTAATCAATACGTAGAATTATTATAAAAAAAATCATGAAAAAATTTAATTATTCTAGATAATTTTTCCTAAAAAGAACATAACCTACCAATCTTTCACTTGAATTTTTGCATTTTGCAGGGCATATTTTAGGTGTACCAATAGAAATGAAGGATGTTTAGCCACAAAACTAGTGCAAAGAAGTGAAGATGATCCTTCCTCCTTTAATGTCACTTATCTTGGAGCCCATAAATGTTCTCAAGCATCTTCTTCTTTTTCTTATCCCTCCATTATCAAAAACCGTAAACCCAACAAAATTGAACCTCCTTTAGAAACCCTAGCTCATCCTTCTTGTCAACAATCAAAAGAAAACATGTTGATCTTTCAAAATCACAATAACCCATTTTCAATTTCCTTCCCATCTTCTTCAAACCCTATAGTTGATGATAATAATATTTGTTCAAATTCAAGTTATTGCACAAATATTAACTTCAATGATCAAGTCTTCAATGCATCTACAACTTTAGAACCTAATTCTTCATTTATTGCACCAATTCATCCTTTGTTTGATCTAAGGTGATGACTTTGATCATGATTTTGATCTTAACCCAAATTTTTTTCAATAATGCTTTAGTTAGACATGTAAAGGGTGTTTGGATTGCAAGAAATAAAGTATTTTCATTCGAAAAGGTTTTTAAATGAAACTATTTTTCAATGGAACAATAATAATAGTTTATACGGTCTCATAGTGGGATATGTCTTTTGGGTTAAATATATAATAAAAACTTTAAGTTTATGGCCTACTTATTTGAAGATCGTCTCACTATGAAATGGTCTATAAACGCGCTGATAATAGTTTTTATGTTTAGTTGATGAATAAACTAATGAAAAGTTGAGATTTTGATTGTGGGAGAGTGAAGAAAATTAGTTTTCTTTCAGTTTAGGACCGAATTATATGTTAATAAAAGGATTAAAAAATTTCTTTTTTTTAATTAAATTATTTTTGTAGGAAACCATCTCAATTAAAAAAAAAGTGTTATATGATGTAAGAAAAATGGCCTAAGATGGATTTGTCTGATTATTTATTACTATTGATTAAGGATTGTTCAATGATGGATGAGTATGGATTCATTAATGTGCTTAATGATCTTCAAATGTTGGTAAGTAAATTTATTTATGTGTAATAAAACAGAGCTCATACTTACATGTAAGAGTATTTATTGGAAGATTTTGAAGTCATTTTTTCTTATAAAAAAGCCAATATATCTATTTTAATGCTACATTAAAGAAATATTGATTTAAAATATAAAAATTGAATAGAAATATAGTGAGGCTGGACTTAAAATGATGAAGTCGAACTAAAGAGATAATATGTAACTGAAAATGATGGTGTAGAATTAAAAATGAGCCAAAACAGTCAAATTTGAATTTTAGTCAAATTTCAGGTCAATTTCGAATCTAATAAAATTTGGACATAGTCTAATTTTTACATTATTTGACATATCAGGGTATCATTATATCTATTTTTAATGCTACATTAAAATTTTGACATGTGATATTTTTTAAATCTTAAATTGTGGTATGAAACAGTCTCATTATAACATACGTTTTATACATGGGTTAAATAGCTCAACTATATTTATTATGAGTATATGAGCTTCTAGCTATGAGGTTGTCTCTCATTAAAAATAATTGTTCCATAAATTCTTGTATTAGATGGTGTCACAATGAAATGCGCCTAAAAACATGGGTTATTACTTATAGTAAGTCTTGTATTAAGTCGTGTCACAATAAGACGATCTTAATAAAGAATTTGTCTATTACATACTTATTAGCCCTACTAATATAACTTAGCAGCATACATATGGGCTTTTGACCCAATCGTTGAGCAGCCTTAAATTGTTTTGAACGTGGGCTCACAATCAACAGCAGGATACTTTTTGAGGCCCAAAATATATCTGGTCCAATTTAGCCCAAAAATAGTCATTTTTTCACAAATTATTGCGTTATACAGTGGCCAACTTTGTATTTTACAAAAATGGTTAACAAATGCCATTATTTTGGGATTAAGTCTCTATATTGTTGTTGTTATGCAACCAGTGTAGATATTGCTGACGTGGCATGATCTTAAGGCTCAGAGTAGACCAGATTAATGTTTAATTGGTAAAAACATATATATTTTATGATGTCATGTGCGAGATTTTTTTGTAAGTTTAGAAAAATATACCATTTCGACTTAAAGATCCTGAGTTTTAATCTCAAAGTGAAAAAGATACGAGTGAGAGGGAGAGAGAATACAAACAAGTGATAACAATTAGAACAAGATTATTTAAAGTTTTTAATAACTGGTTTGTATTAATAATTAGGGTTGACACTCGTATTAAAAGGAAGTGACAAACTTTTGCCTAGCTAATTTTCAAGTGCTCGTCTAACCACCCAAACTGCTCGCCTTAGTCATATTTAACTGAACCAGTAAATTAAAACCGACTCAAATCACCCATTCCAACGGACGCAACCAAAATTAAATAGTTTACCCTATAAACATATGCAAAGCTAATCAAATTGTTTTTCAACTACCAGCTTCCACAATAAATTACTTAGTCTATGTTGGGATTTGCTCTTGCTCAAATCAAGGTACTCCTATAAAATGCACGTACACTCTCCAAATGTAAAGCAAAATCACGATATTTTTAAATTTTCTATGACAACATTGGCATGCACCTATGCAGAAACTGATACATACATGTTAGAATACTTATAATTACTCACACATAAGTTGTCCCACGTCAGAAAATAAAAAAATAATATGTCAATTTATGAATTTGAGAAATAATTCTTATGATTGTCAATTGGTTTTAATAGTAAACCCATTTTGGATTTGTAAATGGATTACCTCTTCTGTGCCTAAATTGAGTTGCCCAAACTTATTGTCTAAATTCTAACTATACACAACTAATATAAGTGACTTCTATCTAAGTTCAGATTTAAGAGGGTCGGAAGTATGCATTTTACCCTTATTAATGATAAAAAAGGAAATTCTACATGGTAGCATTGAACTTTCATGAAACGCCAGTGATAGCACTTTTTAAAGATTTTTCCACACGGTAACATCCAGTTGATGCCTTATCTAACTGGCATAACATTTTCTGTTAAATTCTTGTCCATGTCAGTTTAATTCACCATTTTGACGTTTCTACCCTTATTAAGTGTTGGTTGTTGTTTTTATAATTTTCCCTAAACAATATTTTAGAGCGTTGATGAATTAAACGGTGAATTAAACGTCAAAATGGAGAATTAAACATTTGAGAGCATAAAAATGGTTTAGGGAAAATTATAAAGAAAATAACTAACACTTAATAATGGTAGAAACCTCAAAATGGTAAATTAAACAGAAATTGACAAGAATTTAACGAAAAGTGTTATGACAGTTATATAAGGCATAAACTGAATGCTACTATTTGAAAGAATTTTATAAAAGTACAATTATTGGCGTTTTATGAAAATTCGATATTACTATGTGAAATTTCCTTAATGAAAAATAATTGAAAAACTTTGGTGAAATAGAGGACATTCAATTTGATGAAGACTGAACTTAGTAGCTACTCCAGCTAGAAGGCAGCCTTTTTCATACTTTAACAATTTGCCATTGTCAAACTGTTGGACCACCTTTTCGATATGTCATCCTCTTTGCATTACAATTTTGTCTTTCTTGTGGTCTGATAAATAACTAACGGAATGATCTGTAATTAATTTGGAAAATTAACATTTTTTAAAATAAATACTTGGGTGGTTCTATGTTTTATAGGAGTAATTATTATATTTATTTTTTATACAATTTAATATGTTATTTTAATTATTTATATATTGAGTTATACATTATTTTTAATATTCAAAAACCTAATCTTGTGAATATGTGTTATTGAACAATTTAAACAAGATCGTACTTTTTCCGTTCCATATTAGTTGCAGCATTGATAAAAATGACACTATTCATTTATCACTCTTAATTTGTGATTAGTTTTAAATTTATAGGTTAAAATATAGTCAAGTAAGATCTTGTTTGATTCGTCTCATTGCAAAGATTATTAATATCAAAGTTTTATAATTTTTTATTATACATAATTAGAGATATTAAGGATTGAATTAGTGCATTGGACTGCGTGAAAAAACAAAATGTTGCAAGTAAATTGGAACGGAAAAATTATTTAACTATATTTTTTGTCGTACATTAGCTGTAATATATATATAATTATAAATAAGTTTGAATGATGAGCTGTAATATATATATATAATTATAAATAAGTTTAAATAATAAATAATACCAAGGGTATGTGATATCCAACTTAGAAATCAAATATAAAATTGTAGTATGGTTGATTATGGGTACTAATAAACTTATGATGGTTAATCATAGAAATAATTTTATAACATGTTGCAATCATCAAATTACATTATATCTCACTATTGTCCTTAGATAGCAATATATAGTTTTTATTTCTTTACAACTCTGATATATTCATGTATAACTTCTATTCAATAATTTTTTTTATTTTTTATTATTTGATAAAAAAGATCAAAGCAAAACTTATAAATAACGTAAAAGTAAATTAGTCTTGTCATTAAAATGAAACAAAACAAGCAATAGATGAGAGCACTATTTAATTATATTTTCTTAACAGATTTATTAGGATCGATATATTTATATATAAATACGATTTTAATATTTAGTTTTCCTTGGTTTTTTTTATTAATAAGTTTAATTTAATATTATAAAATTGTGAAGAACTATAGTTTAAACTACGTTAAATCACTTATATATATATATATATATATATATATATATATATATATATATATATATATATATATATATATATATATATATATATATATATATATATATATATATATATATTTAATAATTTTTCTTTGCCAAAATTGACATGATTTTAAAGGGTATTTTCATAGTGATTGGCTTTTTAAGTTAACATCCACAATGATCTAATTTTAATTATTGATTATTATATGATGAGATCTAAGCCATTTATTTTTCCAATTTCATAAATAGTTAAAGCAAGTGTCAATAGTCTTAACAATGATATTAACTTTGAAATATTTAATCGAACATGCTTTGTCTTGTACTTTGAAGAGGATTAATAAAGATGTTTCGTATATGGGTGGTTTAAGGTTTATATCGTTTGATGTTGGTTGCTTGGTCAAAGCAACAAAGAAAGAGGATATCTGAAGCTCGCTCGACCTGATGTGGGGTCGCTCGAACGGTCGAGCCGAAGTGTGTTGGTCGAGCGGAATGTGCAAAATAAGACAGTAGCTTCACTAAAAGCTCGCTTGACCGAGCGAGGCAGTGGCTCGATCGAGCGGTAGTCGAGCAGTCAGCATTGGATTCTGTTTTGGTCAGAATTTATAGTGATTATGCAATAAGTTGGTGCATTACTCTATTGTTTATTGTAATTTTTATTGTCATAGTTAATTAGGGTGTTAATTGTGCTTTATGGTGAGTAATTGAGAGGTTCTAAGAATGATACTCACCTTCCACTATAAAAGGGAGTATCATTTATAGAACAAAGATCACTACAAACACACATATTGTTGAGAGGGTTATTGCATTGTTAGAAATTTAAGAGTTTTCTTATTTTGCTTTAGTATTTGTGATCTTAAGAGATTGTTCTCATGATAAAGGGAGGTTTATTACATTATAATTGTTGAATTTCAATCTAATAAAACTACATTTGAGGGAGAGGTATCCAAAATACCTCATAACACTTGTGTTCATATTTTGCTTTAATTCTCATATTGTTTTTCTTTGTTGAATTTCGTAGAGACTTTTATTCCATAAATAATTAAAAAATTACAAATAAAATATTTCAAAATAGTAAATGACCTCTAAAAGATTATATTTTAACACAAATAACTATTTTTAGGTAACAATTAATTGTGTTAAACTTGATATTTAAATTTTTTAAATATATATTTGATTATATTTATGATAGTGATGGGATTTTGAGGCAATCACTATATATAGAATTATATGAAATTTGTACTTCCTAGAAAATACTAAATTGGATTGTATTTCGTTAAAAGTTAATTCTTACAACCTGTAAAAATTTTATCGGCATGGTATACGGCAATTACAAATTTTCGTGTTAATTTAAAATTTCTACTAAGAAATTAGCATTGGAATTAAATATCTTCCTGTGTATTGTAAATGCCCATGATGATTTAATTTCAATATCAACTAAAAAAATCTAAAAAAAGCATATGCCAAAAGAGAGATTAATACAATTCTTTACTGAAAATAAAAACTATAGCAACATGGTATCTGTACGTACCACAACTAAAATTACAAAAGGAAAAAGAAAAATTACACAAATGAGGGTAAACAATCATGATAACAAATGTTACCTATATTTACCTTCTAAATATTTAAACAAAAATAAAACTACAAAAAAAAAAATACATGATGAGTATTATGTGATAGTAAATGCAAATCATTCCACCAATAACACAGTTTATTTTGGCGGAATAAGGTCAGAAATTAAAGCAGGGTTATATTGATTATTATTAGAAAAATATTTAAAATAAAATCTTAAATATTTTTCTAGTAATTATTTTCAATAATTGGGTTTCTTTTTCATTGAGTACAATTAATAATTATTTTATAGTTAATTACCCTACTTAAGGTTAGGATGGAAATTAAATCATAGAGGATATATTGATTTGAAGGATTTATTTAATTAAAAAGTGGTGTGGAGCAGAATGTTTGTTGGATTTGGTGAGCAAGTTCTTCAGCACTGAGCTGGCATTCAATTCCAATCTGCAAAATGAAAGAAAGCCCACACATGCATTCACTCAGTTAGATACTGTTTTTTTTTTTTTTTTTTTTTGAATTTTGAAACAATGGGAAAAAAAATAAGAAAAATAAATAAATAAAATTAATTTATATGAAATATATCCAAGTGATGGCAGAATAAAGGAGTAATCCTTCAAAGTGCATAACAAAATGACAATAGTTCATGAATATGGCTTGTGTAAAAAAAGGCAAAGATTTTGTGTTTAGACATTATTTTTAGGCAAATATACATTATGGGTACTTTTTAGTTGCATTTTCTTTTATATGCAGTATTTATTTATTTTTTTTTATCTCTCTTTAAATTTTGATTATAATTTTTCTGACGAGATATAATCACTATGGTAATAATAATGTAAAGGCAAATATAATGAAAAAAGTTTCAAATTTTGTGAAAAAAATATTACTTTATAGCAAATTAGGAGAGAGAGAGAGTACACTTTAACCTTTTGTTTCTATAAAAAAAATTTTAATACATAAATGTAAGGTGTAAGTAAGTTCCTATATTAAGAAACTTTGTAAAAATTGCAAAGGTTTGGTGTGTCTACTCAAATTGGGGTGTAGTCCTATGTAATTTCTTGTAAAGGTGGATGGAACATACCACCAAATAATTTAGCTTAGATAGTTGGATTAGGAACTTAAATTCTCATATACTCCCTATCTATTACATCTATCTTCCCTTTACTCTTGTTTTTTAAGGTGAAATTTATGGATTTTTGAATGTCATTGTTAATTAATTAATGCAATTAATTTCCAATTAAGTAAATACATTTTGAAAGAGCATATTGTTTTAAAAAGAAATAATATGCAATCCAAATATTGTTTGCGACAAGGTACTTTTAATATTTGAGTAATTTAAATGATTTACAAATCGTTATAAAAAGAAGTATGCTATGTCATTTTATCTTAATCTTGATCATTAACTATTATAATATATATTTGACTTTATCTCCTTAAAATGATCTTTGATCCGCTGAAACTTATTTTAATGACTCAAATTTCTTTTATATTTTTGGCATTTGTTTTATCTTTTTTCTCTATCACCTTATAATTTGCTAAATTAAGCTCAAGTCTTTTTTTATTTGACTTTTAAAAATAGTTATGTATGGTTTTGAATTCTTTATTTTGAAAAGAAAAATTAACTCTAAAATTGAGATTAATCTATATTAATCTTTAGTTGAGATTAATTTGAAAATATGCATCACATCTTAATTATTCAAGTATTTAGATAAGATTGTGTAATAAATTCAATATCTCTTAATTAATGTCTAACCAATAGATTAAGTGTAGTAAAAGGGTAGAATAACATGTAATATAAGACCAATAAAGGCATGTTACCTTGATAGTAAAGGCGTTGAGCATAGTTTCTTCAATAGTACTAATATTGATATGAAGAATCTCGAGGGAAAGATATTCGAGGATCGAAATAATCTTTAGAATTTGCCCTGGAATTCTTGGAGAAACTGTCTTAACCAAAAGATTTGGGCCAGAAAATTTTACTTCCACCTCTGCCATTGGAGATCTCGAGTTTGCTACAAGCTCATTAGCAACACAATCATTAAGTGAAGAGCTTGAAGAACTAGGAGAAAGATCAATAGGAGTAGCTAATGAAGGAGAAAAATTCATTCTTGCCCTATAAGGACTACTTGGTTGAGGAGTTCTTGGACTTATAGGAAGATTAAGTCTAGGACTTAAGGGTGGTTTTCTAGGGCTTAATACTTGTGGTAATGTCCTTGGACTTGAAACAAGTCTAGGACTAAGTACTTCATTATAAACCTTTCTTTGCTTCTTGGCTTCAAGTGATTGAAGAAGTTGTTGCAATTCACTTATATAATCCACCACACCTCCTATTATTGATGCTTGATCACCCTATTTAATTCAAGAAAGAATGTTAATATAAGAAAAAGATATATTTGTTTAATTAATATTCAAATTAGGGTCATTAATTATTTTATGTTTTATATAACCTAAAATTGAAGAAATATGTCCCACAATGTACTACACATTAGTTGAATATAGACTAGAGATGTACCATGCATAAATGTGGACTAGTAATGTTACTATAAAGTAGCATATGATCCAAGTAACTAATGACATGAGATGGACAAAAACTTAACCTAAGATTTTTGTGTCCATTCAGAATCTTATAAAGTAATTGTACTATTGTATTCATGTCATTAATCATGAGTGATATAGATAGTACTCAAAAAGTCAAGAGCTTTTCGATATGAATGTTGTGTTAGAGGCAATTATATAAAACTGTTACTAAAACCGAAAGACGTATAATGATGAAATCTTAATAGAATTACAACAAACAATTGACTCAAAAGGAAAAATACAAACTATAAACTTTAAGCGAAACAATGGCCAATACTGAGGTATACACAATTTTAGCTTTATCATATAGCCGACATTTTATCATATTAACAAAAAGAAAACGAAAATTTCAAATCCATGCACTATGTGCATAAGTTCCCATTTACAACGAATATGCATGAATTATATTACACGTTAATTAATTCCTTTTAAATTTATTATAAATTTTTATTCCTAATGTAAATCATTTGCATTATTCCATACCACTTTAGTTATTAGCTTAATGCCATAATTAACCTTGAATAATCTTAGTAATTAAGTTTGTTTTAAAAGAGAAAAAAGAGATAGTTAAGTATATACACTTGATGAATAAGTTAGAAAACTCAAGAATTATGGATTGTTTTATTTTTACCCTAATGACTAGCATTATATCAAAAAGGGCTAATTCTTGTTTCCTTTGCCTATAAAGGAATATCCTCCATTAAAAAAAACAATGATTGTTAATTTAGGCTGAACTTATTGTGAACGTTAACATATTATCAAAGAAACACAAGGTGTACACACTTCATAATAAGTCAAGGAGATATCATCCCAGTAAATCATATGACAATGGGAGGCTCTGATACCATTTCAAGGAATCAACTCAACTAAAAGCTTGAGCTGATGGTTGAGGTTCAAAATATGTTATACACTCTAACAAATCCAATTACTTATAAAGTGTACACACCAATTTTAATCTATCGATATGAGACAAACTATCTCATCAGTTAGATTTAGAACTTACCCTTTTGACATAGAAGCAAGGCATGAGAGAACGCAAAACCGAAAGATGTTCATTCATTTGTTTCCTTCTATTTCTTTCAACAGTTATATGAGATACTTTAGTACCTTCCCCTCCAACTACTCCATTTTCATCTGAGCTACTAATCTTAGCTCTCTTACTCTTAGGTTGTTCATGTTCATTATCACCTACTTCAGCTTCAAAAGCATCAAATTCAGCTTCAGTTTCAGAAAAATCTTGAAACATAAAACCTTTTGTTGTTGAATCTTCATCACCACCACAACCACCACCACCACCACCCATCGTCGACGTTTCTCGTAAACTCTCTAATGCATCAAAGATGCTAAATAAATCATCATCTTGTGATGTTGCAAGTCCTGAAAATGTTGGATCTCCTAAATGATCTTGTTCTTCAAACAAATTTGCAATATTATTATCACCCATTTTCTTTTTTCGGGTCAATTAGGGTTTTTGTTTGTGCTAAGAATGATTTGAGTGTTCTTAGAAGAGAAAGAAAAGGGTTTTGGTTAAGAATAAAGAGGAAATGAGGAGAGGAACATGTGTGTTCTTACAAATGGAGGAAGAAAGACAAGAGATGCTATTAGTAGTAATGGTTTTAGAGGACAAATATATGGGTGTGGGTCCACACGATTTGTTTTTTATCTTTCTTTTATTATTGGTCATTTTCCTTTATCTTGTGAAGTATTGTTTTTTCAAAAGGGTGGACTTTTTAATAATAAAATATAAAGTACACCTATATATACTGTCTTCGTTTCATAATACTTGGATCGTTTTGTCTTGGTATAAATATTAATGAAATGATTGGTTGATATCAAAATACTCCTATTATTGTTGTTCTTAAATAATTTTTAATTATTTTATGACATATATAGTAATGTGGTAAAAATTGAGAAATAGATGAAAAAAAAGTGTAACAAACATTACGGAACAGAAAAAGTATGAGAAAAAGGAAGGGAGTACTCCCTCTATTCCTTAAAGTTGTTTCCACAAGAAATGTTCATAGAAATTAAAAAAAATAAAACCTTTTAGATGATAAATATATTACTTTATTGAATAATAAATTTAATGAAAGAAAATTGTGGATCATAAATATTAGAACATATTATTAAAAAGTTAGTAAAAAAAATATAGAAAACACAACTAATAAGAAAATAATATTATAAAATTAGCAGGAAACTTATAGACACTATAAATAATGTAAAAATATTAAAATAAAGTTAATAAAATATATATGAAGATCATAATAAAATGAGAATAAACAAGAATAATGATATCCACAATTTATGATATAAATAGTATTTAGCTTGATTAACTTGAGACTTAGTTAGAGTAGAAGTTAGAAGTATGACTTCCAACTTATAGTGATAGTGTATAAAGATAGATAGTGGCCCTGGAAGTGATAATCGCAAGAGCAAGCCATAAATGTGACAAGATATACTCCGTTCTAGTGAAATTGCTATTAATAATAATATATTTTTTCTATTTTAAATTAGTCATAACATTTATAATATATATATTATCCATTTATTATTTTTAATTTGTAATTAATTCTTAATCTATATATTAAAACATAGTCAAGTAAGATCTTGTTTTATTTATCTCGAAGCAAAAATTATTAATATCAAAACATTATAATTTTTTATTATATATAATTAGAAATATTAACGATTAAATTAGTATATTAAAATACATAAAAAAAAAATATTGCAAGTAATTTGATACGAAAAATATATTATAAGAAAAAATAAAAATATATTATAAGAAAAAATATTACTTTCAGTAATAATTTCAAAGATAAGATAGAATTTTTAGGGGCAGCAATTAATCATATTATCATTTCAACGGTCGGCCTTCAATTTGAACGTCTTTGCCTGTTGTCAGGTTAACAGCCACATGCTGACTTTTAGGAGTACGAACTCTACTCATTTCATTCTTTAAATTTGCTAGAGAGATATTCATTCGAATAATTGAGTTGGTTTCAAACGGATGTCGTTCGATTTGATTGAATTTTAGATCGGTAATTTTTTGAATGCGTGTTACGGTGGATCACATTCGGGTCGGTTAAGTTGAAAATCAATTATTCGAGCTATCGAGTTTACATCGGTTCGGTGTCGGTTGAAATTCGAGTCAATTGTCAATCAGTCTCGGGTTGTTATCGGTTAATAAATGGTTCGGTTTTATCGGGTACAGATCGGGTCCTGGTACTTTTGTCAAGTAGAGTTCGGCTACGAGTTACTAATTACTAGTCAATGTCGCATTAAGTTGCTAGTCATTTTTTAATTCATGACAAGATTCTTTTTACTAAAGGGAAATAGTTAAAATGAAAATCAATTAGTAATTATTACTTTGTTATTTTTACTTGTTTGACTGTAAATTAAAATTAAAATTCTATTATTTTTAATCAAATTTGATTAGAAATAATTTAATAAACATTGACCATTGATTATTAACTCTAAATATATAAAACCATGTATTTTTAAAATTTAATTTATGATCACTTTATTAGATTAACTAATAAGATGATAGAATATAAGTTGATCATACTTCTATGTTAGAAATTAGTTAAGGTTTACAACAGTTTGATTAAAAATTGGTTCAGGTTAAGTTGGTTTTAGCCGGGTCAAGTTCGGTTTCGAGCATGATACAGGTCGAATATGACTTGGTTCAGTCACTATTAGGGTCGGGTAATCTCGGTTAACAGTTAAATGTCAATTATAAAAATCGATTGCAGTTTGGGTTCAGTTTCTCATTTTCGATTGTCAATCAGTTCGAGTGCAACTTCCGTTCGGGTAATGTCGGTTCGGTAACCCTAAAAAGAAATGCACTTTCGGGTCGAATTTTCGGATCGGATCACATTTGAACAGCTCTATACATGATATTTAAAAAAGGAAAAATTACATAGCATAATCTAATTTTTTATGATTTTCTTATAATAATCTCACCTATTAATTAACTATGAATAATATCAACTTTAAGGGTATTTGCCCAAAGTAAACTTGGGTAACTGATGACCGGCTATAATAGATAATTTAAAAAAAAGTAAATTGAAAATTAATTTAAAATTGGAGAAGAATTTTTTAAATTTATATAAAAAATTTTAGATAATAAATAAAATCATAAATTTTTTTGAACATTTTTTTTATATTTTTCCCGATATTTTATTATAATTTATCTTTTTTTAAAAAAAAACTTGAACAGCAAGTCATCCGGTTACCGGGTTTACTCTAGTAAAATACCCCACAAAGTTGAAATTATTCATGATTAATCAATAGTAGGAATTATTATAAGAAAATCATTAATAAATTGGATTATTCTTGGTAATTAAATATATGTTATCAATCTCTAGGAAAAAAGTTTAGCTACATCTACTCGCCGAGTAAACTACCTACCACTAATAAATTTCAAAAAGTACTAGGATAATCTAATAACTCATCAATAACAAATATATTTTATTTGTGTATTTATACTGGATAATTTACCCACATAATCAATTAAGATTTTTTCCTATTGTAAAAGGGTGATTCTATAATAAAATATTATAATTAGTACTCTAACGACCCGTTTGATACATGGTATTAGAAGGCGGTAATGGTAATAAAATTAAGTAATAAAAAATTTGGTTGTTTGGATGCCTTCAATGGTAATGGATGGTAATAAAATAAGGTAATGAAATTACCAAAAAGGGCAATTTTTATTACCATCAAACAACCTGGTATTAGGTTGCAATGGTAATGAAGTATTACTGTGGTAATAAAATAAGGTAATGAGGTTTCGAGCTGAAGAAAAAAAATAATGAAGAAAAAAAGGTAATGTATGTAATTATCCAAAAAAAATATTATTATTAAACAAAGAATCATTAGATAGAATAATTTAGATACAATAATACTTTTAGATACAAATATACAATAATGAAACTAAGAGTCATTACCATTTTTTATTACTAACAACCAAATGCAATCAATGGAATATTATCTTCCATTACCATTCTTTAGTCATGCACACCAAACAAAAGAATCTTCATTATCAATTCTCATATCTATTCCTTCATTACTATTGCCATTACAACATTTCATTCCCATTACTTCATTACCATCAACCAAACAGGCTGTAATTGTCCATCATTAATCATTAATTAAACTGTACTTTTTTGGCCCTTCACCCGCTAGTGTTTGGCATCCTGGGCTCCACGCCTCCTCCACCTCCTTTTCCATTGATAATATTATGCGTTGTTTTCAAAACATAAAAATTCAGCTTGAAAAATTGTCTAAATTAAATGTTGAAGATAATTTTTTTCCATTGTTGAACATGTTATATATTTAAATTATCGACATCATTTAATTTTTTTCTGAACTCGATCGTCCCTGATTATATTATTTGTTGGTGCTAAATATAGACCAACTCCATACAAAATATATTTTCTTAAAGAAGTCTACAAGTAAAATGGTATCAATAAGTTGTATGTGAAGAATAAGCCGAAATTAATTAGTTACTTAATTAGTTATATATTCAAGAGAAATTTAGTTGATACATTCCGTTTTGTACTTTTAAGACGACCAAACACTGGGGAAGGAGGTGTACAGTTTTGTATTAATACAAAATATATAAATGAGAAGTATTAAATACTTTTAAAATACATTAAAGATGTCACAAGGCCCACTTGAAGATATTAGTAGGTAGTAGTAGTATTAGGTACAGTTATACATAATTTGCCTGTGATTGGAGATTTCCACTTTGCTACGGTTTGCATCATTGCATGCCATTCATAATTTCATCATTTCATGCATAAATCTGCTCATATACCTCCTGCCACGTTCCTGTACTACGCCATACATTGCCTTATGTATACTCCTATCCTACTATTACCCTCTTATTATCCCTTTGCCTCTTCGAGTTTTCTACTTAAAATGATCATATTTTTCCTCATATTATATTACTTAGTAGCAAAATGGCAAAAAGAAAAAATATATATAATTTTTCAAATTGAAACAAAGACTCATGACGACTCATCGCCCATCCCATGTCTCAAGCACAACGACTAGTCGTGCACCTACTAAAGCTCGCATCAGATTTCCTTTTTATTTTTTAACTTTTATTCTTATTATTTTTTTCCAAAAAATTTAATATAAATAAATAGACTAATTGTTTTAGGGTTTAATAAAATTCTAGTTCTAGTCTTCAAGATTAGTTTAAGTATCCTTTAGTTTTTCTCTTAACTTTGAAGATTTAATTAAGATTCTTTTTTAGTGCTATTAAGATTCTAGTTCTACCCAATTCTCTATTTATATAAATTAAGCTAAAATTACTCAATAATGCTCTTTTCTATGTCATTATCTTTCTCTAGATTTCAATTGTTAGTTTCTTTTTAGATTTCTTTAGTATGATCATGTCTAGGTTTTATCGATTGATTTGTTTAGTTATTTATATATCATGATTTAATGAGCAGTTTTCTCTCTAGCCTCTAGGATAGAGTGATTAAATCCTATTGTGCATAATTGAATTGATGGATATTATTATTGATGATTCAAATTCTTTATTAATCTTTTAATCAAAAATAGAGGAGTTGAAATTAGATTAACTTTCATGAATTAAGTTAGATTCTTATTAATTAGTCTTAAATACATCTTAATTTGTTTAAGAGAACTAAGTTTGATCTTTGTTTGACTCATATTTTATCAATGATTTTTCAATTATATTGGTTATTTACTTATTATTCATATTTTTTAAATACATGTAATTATATTTACTCTCCTTGCGCATAATTATTAATCCACACTTGCTTGTTTTTAACTCGTTTGCTATATATTTTCTGTAAACTTGCAGTTAAATAAAATTTTACCATGGTCCATAAAGAAATTAAACATTTTATAATCAATTTTGGGGAAAAAAATAAATTTGTGTCATGGACCATGGCACAACACATAACGCAAGGTCTGCATACTTATACCATGTCAAAGGACTTATTTAGTTGAAGATGATCAAAACGACGCAACACAATTTGTTATTGTTTGGAGTTCACCGGAAAACAACATGCCAAATATGTGGCCTACTTCGACGCGACTCTTTAATGTCCAATATGACATATCTAAACTCGTCTGCTAGTAACTATGAATTATTTTACTTGAATTTGAGGATGCTTGAATTTTAAACTCGTAATATTTTTATCACATTAATTTTTAATACAATATAAAAAATAACTCAACTAAAAATTTAAACTAATAATTAAGACATGTATACTCTCAATGTACAAGCAATAATACCTCAATAGTCAATATAGATTGGCGTGTGAATAAAGTAGCCTTGGTGCATCCTTCAAGTAGCTAAGTTATAGAGTTGTAGGTCTTCGCTTTCAATGCGCAGAAAAGGCATCTTCGTGGCTATGATAATCATCTTAATTATTCTTTTTAATCTTATTGACTTTTTTACTGCAGTGAATTCTTCAATAAGTGCGTGCGATATCCATTTTTGTCATTTTCATTTTTTTATTTCCTCTTGTTTAAACTATTAGTTTTATTTGACTTTTGATATTGTTCATCAATCACTCTAAATTTATATTTTATTCTTAATCTATAAGTCATAACATAGTCAAGTGAGATCTTGTTTGATTCACTTTAATGCAAAAATCATTAATATCAACTTTTTACTATTTTTAAAGGTCTCCTGAGAGACCAGCCAATCAAAGCTTAATGCCTACTCATTGTATCCTTAATGTCTACTTTTCGTATTCTTAATGTCTACTTACAATATCCTTAATGCCTACTTACAATTTCTTTAATGCCTACTTACATCATCCTTAATGTATGTGCGCCTACTTACCGTATCCTTAATGCAAACTTATGATATCCTTATGCCCACCGATTAAGCGTACAATACTTACAATATCTTAAATGTCTACTTATAATATCCTTAATCGCTACAACAAATTTAACATTTTGCGACATTGGATTTAGTGGCATTTAAAAAATGCTACTGATTTATATCTTTAGTGTAATAATATTGGTTTTTATTTTAAGTTCCATTATAAATTTATTTAGTGACATTTTATTTAGTTTTTAGTGACATATGTAACTGTTACTATAGTCTATAGTAGCATTTGTGAGAAATATCACCAGATCCTATGTCACAAAAAGCTTTAGTGTGATTGGGTCTAATAAATGCTACTAAAATCCTCTATATATATTAGTAGAAATTTGAAGTAGTGACATTTAAATTAAATGTCGCTAAATATATCCCACTAAAAAACAAATTATGTTGTAGTGAATGTCCACCGAGTAACTTGATCTACATTTTTCCTTATGGGCCAAACCAATTAGAGATGACATCTCACAAGAATTTGTGTTTTTAATTATCCACAATTAAAAATATTAATGATAGAATTAACACGTTAGCAATGTGTCCAGTCAAATAAAATTATTAAAGTGAATAGGAAAGAGTATTTATCACGGAATATGTTGTGGGAAGATGAGGGTTAAATGATTAAATTTTTTTTAAAGAGAGTAATACTTCCTCAGCAACTAAAAAGTTTAATTCTTCTGTTCTTAAATCTTAATTCGGTAATGATTTATTCCATGCAAATTTTGTATTCTTTCCGTTTACAAAGTTGTGTACCTATTTTGTTTTGGATATTTTCTTTAATTGATTAAATATGTAATTTTTCTTGTTATGGAAAGCTGATCTAATTAATTGATAAAATGATGCATCATTTTAATGGTCTAACAATTTAATGGAGAAATGCAAAAAATTTAAAAATCTACTCCTTCCGTTCTTTTTGTTTTTCTTGTTCACTTTTGCGTAGTTTGCAAAGCAATCTTTGAGCGTAAATATGTCTAAATATGCATCATAAAAATTATAAAAAATAAATAATAAAAAATATACATTAAGATTAATCTAACAAGATTTCACATGGATATATTTTATCTTTTATATCTCTTTCAAAACCTTATACAAATTTTCCTCTTCTTAAATTAGAAATTCCAATTAAGAAGAAAATTAAAGAACGGAGAAAATATTCATTAATGCTATTCCAATAACAAATTTAGAAATTTATAGTTCTCATGCCAAAATTAATCTTAATTTTTAATTCTAATATAAAACATATAAAAATTTATACTATATTTATTAATCATCGTGAAAGATATTATGAAACAAAAGAATACTTTATATTTAATCTGTGCATTAAAGGTGCCCAAAAGTTTACTATAAGTACCAAATCGCAAAGGACTGCTGAATTAAAAATACCAAATACTGCATTAAATTATTCTATAAATAGCTACAAAGCATGCTTCATGCACATTTAATCATTTGGGTGACATTTTTATTTGTGGAAGAATTATTATACTCGGTCCATGTTTTTCAAATATCTCATTTATTTTTGGGTCAATATTCTTAATTTGTATTTTATTCTTAATTCACATGTTAAAATATAGTTAAATGAGATATTATTTGATTCGTCTCAATATAAAGTTTATTAATAACTATTTTTAAATATTATTAGTTATACATAATTATCGCTATTAAGTACTCTCTCCATTCTTTTTTTTCTTCTCGTTTTTTTTGCAGTTTTCAAAGTAAATTTTGAGCCTTAATATCTCTAAATATGCATCATAAAAAACTATAAAAAATATATATTAAAAAGTATATATTTCTAACGAGATCTCACATGAAAATATTTTATTATCTATATATACTTTAAAAATCTTACTCAAATTTCTTTCTCTAACATAGAATATTCTAAATGGGAAAAACATTAGAAATTCTAGGGAGTATTGAATTAGTGCGCTGGCAAACATTTAAAAAGCAAATAAGACATTTGAAATGAAATGGAGAGAGTAGTATTTTATGTTTTTTATGCCCATCTCAAATAAAGCATTTGAATTTTAGAGTCAAATTTCGACTATAAAATCTCTATTGACCTGTATGAAAAAATATATTCATATAGGTCATTGATAAAATTATATCAATATATATTATCAAACTAAATATCAATATTCATATTTTTAAAAAACCCACAATTAAAATAATTTAAATTTTACACTTACATTGACATTTGTGTAAATCAATAAATAAAATTAACAAAAGACAAAAAATAAAATATTATCAAAACATTTACTAGATACTCTTTCCTTCTATTAAATTAGCCACATAATCTTTTTTAGATATTTCTAGGTAATGTCAACTCATAGATAGAAATGAATATCTTATCTTAATTTTATCACACATTTTTTTGAGTTAAATAATAAGAGTAACTTGTTTTAAAATATTTCTATAAAAAATCATTTTATCCTAAATTATTATGTCTAAAATAAGATTTATTTGTTTAATCAGCTTGTTATATCTGTATTAATTATCAAACCACTGACCAAAATTATTAGTTTGATATACATATGAAATTTCACACATACTCATTTAAGATGGTCAAGTCCTAAGATAATATTAAAGTGAACTAAATAATTCAACTAAATTGACAATTAAATATTAAATTTTTAATTTATAAATTTAAAACTTTTAAATAAATATATTTTATCATGAGACGATCTCATACAAAAGTTATTGATAAAATTAATTTCAAACACAAATTAAAATAAAATATTGTACTTCATATTTATTGAATTTAGCTCAAACAATCTTTCCTAGAAAAAGAACAAGACGTGTATTATATTATTGCCACAGGCCTGCTGAGGCCCAGTGTCATTAGTGAACGTTGTGATAATCCGAATTTACATACACAAGACTACAAGAGCATGCATCATGCATGCGATGTTTGGCAAATACTCCCTCCTATTCATCTTAGGTGTCTCATTTACTTTTAAGATACTATTTATTTATCACTCTTAAATTGCATTTTATTATTAATCTATAAGTTAAAACATAGTCATGTGGGATCTTATTTGATTCATTTTGATGTAAAGATTATTAATATCAACTTTTTATAATTTTTAATTATATATAACTCGATATATTAAGAATTGAATAAGTGCATTGGATAAAGTGCATAAAGTAAATGAGAGACTTAAGATGAATAGGAGGGAGTAATATTATTAATTTGAATTGTCAATTAATTTAAATGGTTTGAATAACTGAAAATATATAAGTTAATTTTTAAGTCATATGTCATGGATATTTAGGTAAATAAAAATTAATTATTGATTATTTATTAAAGAAAAAATTAATGAAAAACTTTTAATTTTTAGTTATAATTCCGAAAATTTTTTAAACCTAAGGATAGATGTTTGGCTAGTGGCTATAAATATAGTATGTGCAACTTCACAACCATGTAACTTGTGTCCTAATCAACATCCATTACAGTCTTATCCAATAATTAATCACTAGGAGTATTTAAATTTCAAATAAATCATTAAAATCCTACTTACTTCTATGCAAGTAGTTGCTATATTCAAACCATATTTCTTATAGTTGATACACCCAAAAAATACACAAATTGGCCTTCTAATTTGAAATGAAAGGTTTGTTTGATAATTAGTTTTTTATTAGCTTTTTGGTTGGTTAAACAATGTCTTTTAAGTTAACTGAATAGTTAACATTTAAACAAAACTAAAAACCTGCTATGAGTAGTTTTTTTTAATTATTTTTGGCTTTTTACTCACTATTTTTCAGGTAAACAACCAACAACGAACAATTAATTTTTACCAAACACCATCATAACAACTGAGTTAAATAGCTAATTGAGTTGATTTATCAACCAATTCCTTTAGCTAGTAAACCAGTAAGAACTTCGGCCAAAAGCTCTAAACAATAGTCATTTGTCAAACATGTTCGAAATCTTACAAATATTGGTTGACTATTGTATGCCTTTATTAATCAAAAACTTAACATGATAAGACATCATCTAAAAAAATTAAAGACAAGGTAGAAACATAGTATCATTGAAGAGTGATCAAACATCTCCAGCTAGCTGCTAGTGTTAGTTGAAACCATTAATTTAAGCATCAGTGCTACAGGAAACATGCATAAATATAACAAACATTTCCATAGTTTCAAGTTGTATCCATTAATTTTAAGAGATCAGATCATGTTATTCTCTGTAGACATGGGACAATCTAGCTAGGTCTCAACGTGTCTAGTTTATGATCCAAATCATTTCATTAAAACATCAGCTGATAGAGTATATAACATATTACATAAATTAGAGACTCAATTATTATTTTGGATAAATTGGTTTCTTGACATGTTATTAAAAACTAATGGGACGAAAAGCTAAGGTTACGGGTTCTAATCTCATCCACCCTTCATTATTCAAGTGGAATTATTAGTGTCAAGTATAACAGATCTTTTTGATGCATCCAAACTTCTTGCTCAAAGAGCTCTCGTGTTAGGGAGAGTGATAGAGTATACAACATATATTGGCGGATTCAACCATTAGCTTAAGTTTTTAGTTGAAAAGGTTTATTGACAACTCTAATTTATATTGGCGATGTTTGGCAAAAGAGTCACTATAAAAAAACAGCAACTTTCTGATTACCCAATACAGTCGAAAATCAGTCTGTATAGAGCTATACCGACTAAATTCCGACTGTTTTGGGGTAGTCGGTTCAGAATAGTCGGAAATTCACTTTAGTAGGAAAACAGTCAGAATTTCCGAATAACCATGGTTAGTCGGAAAATTAGTCGAAAATTCCGACTAATAAGTTAGTCAGAAAATAGTAGGAAATTTCCGACTATTTAATAGTTGGAAAACACTATTTCAGAATTTATCCCAAAATAACAAGAAAAAAGTTTTTTAAAAATTTCCGACCAGTTTAGGTTGTCGAAAAAAAATGGATTAAAGGGATATGCCACGTCATACCCACATGGCACCCACCATCTGCTTTATACGCAAATGCCCTGCGAAAATTGTGAACCCAAGACCTCATGGATATTACATCCATGCACCAACCAGTAGGTCAAGTGTTGATTAGTGATACTTTAAGCTATGTTATTGAACTTATAACATAACAATCCTACCACTTAGTGTATTATTATTATTATTATTATTATTATTATTATTATTATTATTATTATTATCGTATTGGTGCATTATTAATTTAATATTAGTTATATTAATATATCATTAGTATAATCTGTTTTAGCGTATCATTAGTATAATATTAGTTGTATTAGTATTAATTTATTATTAGTTTTATTAGTGTACTATTAGTCGTATAAGTGTAGTATAAGTCGTATTAGTGTGATATTAGTATTATTATTGGTTGTATTAGTATATTATTAGTTGGTATAATATATTCTTACTCGTATTAGTTGTGTTTGTGTATTATTATATTATTATTAGTTGTATAAGTATATTACTACTCATATTAGTGCATTATTAGTACTTTATGAGTTATTTAGTCGTATTAGTGTTTACTCAAAAAAACAGGTCGTATTAGTGTACTACTAATATATTATTAGTATGTAATTAGTTGTATTAGTGTTTTATTAGTGTTATTAGTATTAGTGTATTATTAGTTTATTAATATATAAGTAGTCGTATTAATGCATGTATTGTTAGTCGTATTAATGCATTAATAATATATTATTAGTCGTATTAGTGTATTATTATTAGTATTATTATTTGTATTAGTATATTATTAGTTGTATTAATATATTTTTTTTTTTTTGAAAAATTAACTTTCATTTCACAAAAAACAAAGAAAATACAATACAAAGAGGGGATACTACTCCCGGCTTGTACGCTGCATTAGTATGAAAGGGGAAACCACCTTCTAGGAAGGATTGCGCCCCCTCACTCTTCATATGCAAAGGGGGAGAGAAGACCTCTAAGAAAGATAAATACAATATAAGTCAAGCTAGAAAGCTAAGCTCTTATCCAACTAAGGGAGGCAGCCTCTTGGGGGTAGAGAGCTAGAAAGCCAATTGGCACCTTTGGTACATACTCCAGGAACCCAGCGAACCCAAAGAGATCCGACATGTGGTAGATATGCCAGGCTAATTTCCCCACGGTCTCAGATTCCAGGTTTCTAGAATCCTCACGCCCAAGCCTCCTTCTTTCTTAAGGCAGCATATATGCTTTCAGCCTATGTTGCCTAGGGACGGATTGATGTCCGAGGGATGCCATAGGTAGGAGAGACATATGAGGTTTACGTTCTTGATAACCGTCTTAGGCAGGATGAAAAGCATACATCAGTACGAGCTGATACTCATTAGGACCGATGTGACAAGTTGGACAAGAGCTGCTTAAGAAAGGTCTTTGCTTACCAGGATCGAATTCTAGATGTCATCTTATCTACCAGGACTTCACAGTCTGCAACAGTTATCATTCTGGATGTGAGGGGGATACCCAGATATCAAAAGGGGAGAGATCCAAGGGGAAGGTGGACCTCCTGCGCAATCTTGATTTTTAGGTCTTCTTGAATGCCTGCTAGGTAAATAGCGGATTTGTCCAAGTTAGCACATAGACCTAAAGAGGCAACGAAGTACTTAAGACTTTAACAAAGCAGCTGAATCGATTTGAGATCCCTTTTGCAGAACAGCATGAGGTCATCAGCAAAAGATAGGTGATTGAGTTTCAATTTCCGAAATCTAGGGTGAAATTTGAAGTCCTCGTGGGAGCTGGTTCTCATGAGTATTCAGGAGAGGTACTCCATGCCAATCACGAAGAGGAGAGGGGACATTCAGTCACCTTGTCTCAGCCCTCTTTTAGGTTTGATAGTTTTGGAAGAGGAGCCATTCAACATGAGTGAATAGTGAGAAGAGTTGATACAGACCATGATAATCCGAATGAAATGTAAGGGAAAGTTGAGAGCTATCAACATGTCATGCAGGAAGGACCAGTCCATAGTGTCGTACGCCTTTCTTAGATCAACCTTGATGAGACAACTAGGATAACAGCCTTTCCTCGAGTAGTGCTTGACAATGTCTTGGTTGAGGAGGATGTTGTGGCTGATTAGCCTTCCTACCACAAAGGCACCTTGTGTGTGGTTGATAATCTTACCCAGAACTCGTTTTAGCCTTGAGCAGATGAGTTTGAAAATGCACTTGTATAGCGTGTGGCAGCACGAGATGGGGTCTGTAGTCACCTAGCTTTCAGGGGCAAGGCACTTTCGGAATGAGGGTTCAGCGGTGTTGTTCCAGCTCTTCAAAAGTTTCCCAGTGGTGAAGAACCCTTGGATAGCGTTAATCACGTCTTGGCTCACAATGGGCCAGGCAGCTTTATAGAATTTACTATTGAATTCATCCAAACCAGGGGCCTTGTTGTCATCGATACTCCAAATAGCCTCTTTTATCTCAACCGAAGAGAAGTTGAGGTCGAGGAGGGGCCAGGAATCTGTATCGAGTGTAGGGCCACTTTGGATGGTTTGCATGTTTAGCCGTTGTCTATGCATTAGGTTTGTGCCTATTAAGTCCGTAGAGATGCCTTCATGATCACTGATTATCTGCCCGTGTATCTAGATCATGTTATGGGTTATCCGATGGTTGATGCTTCTGTGGAAGAATTTTGTGTTATCGTCCCTATATTTGAGCCAAGAGAAATTTTTGATCATTGATTAACATGTTGATCATGTTAATATATTATTGTTATTATTATTATTATTATTATTATTATTATTATTATTATTTATTTTTTTTTTAGTATTGGTGCATTATTAGTCGAATTAATATATCATTAGTATAATATTAGTTGTATTAGTATATAATTAGTCGAATTGGTGTACTAATAGTATAAAATTAGTCGTATTAGTGTATTGTTTATAGTATTAGTATGATTAGTCGTCTTAGTGTAGTATTAGTATGTAATTAGTCGTATTAGTGTAGTACTAATACATTATTAGTAAGTAATTAGTCGTATTAGTTGTATTAGTGTAATTAGTCGTATTTATTATTATTATTATTAATATTATTATTATTATTATTAGTCGTTTTAGTGTATTATCATTATAATATTAGTTATATTAGTATATAATTAATGTATTATTACTCGTATTACGCATCTAAATAATAATAATAATAATAATAATAATAAATAAAATAGTAATAATAAATAGTAAATATTCAAGTTTTGAAAAACAAACTTAACACACAAATTCTTAATAGTACTCTTAGTTATTCTACATATTTTTGTATTAAGCAACTATTGGTCTAGTGCATATATATATTTGGGACAACACTTGATAGTACTCTTAGTTTTTCCATTTAGGCACACTACTGCAAATATGTTTTTGTATTAATCACAAGTTTTACCGAATAAATTCTGACTCAATTTTAATGGGAAAATGGTCGGTAAATTCCGACTAAAATTCAGTCGTAAATTAGTCGGAAAATAATTAATGGTAAATATCTCTTTTTTTCTAGTTTAAAATTTCAACAAAAAACTAATTCAGTGGCAATTTAGTCGAAAATTCCGACTAACGCCTGTCAGTTGGAAAGTCAATTTCCGACTGTTTGGGGTTAGTTAGTGAGTATTAGTCGAAAAATTGTCTTTTTTGTGCTGAGTTTATTGAACAGTTTTATATTATTTTGACATAAATAAATAGTTGGATAGTCAATTCTAGAATAAATTAGATGATTAAAGCAACTAATTACATTAAAATTAATGTCTTGCACTACTGTGAAACTACAGTTTTAATTTTTACTTGCTATTATTTCACATCATGTTTTGCACCAATAGTCTAACTTTTATTGCTCTTATTCTCTTGGATTCCAATTTTGTCAATATAATTACAACTTTTTTTTTTCATTCTTTATTCTTTTTATGGCTGATTTTTTAAGTAACAGTTGAATTAGAAGACCGAAGAAACTGACATAGTTGAGTTGGGTTAGTAAGATAATAAATTTGAGGCCCCCATAAGAATTGGGTTATTTCTACATTAGAATTTCCTCTCAAAAATGTTTAAATTATTCAAAAACTTGAAAATAAAAACAGCTAGACTTATTTATATTCTTGCAATATCGTCCACATAAGACTAGTTAATTAAGATGTGTTTTTGATAATTATTTGGTTTAAAATTATGTATTACTTGTCAAGACTCAATTCATTCAAAACTTAAGCTTATAATTAGGCGGTTTTTTATATGGTATCGAAGCGAACATGCATTACAAAAAATTAATATGATTGTCATTTTTCTTTGTTTCAATTAACGACTTGAGTTCTTATTTTTTAATTTTTTATCCTAAGGTTGAACACAAATTCCCTGATGAGATGGTTGTACGATGAAATCATCTCTATTGAACTGGTTCAATATATATTTTCAGTCATAAATTAATTACTTAAAATTATAAATTTACCAATTAGCAAAACACGTTAATTTATATAGGTTTATCTTATAATGAGACGATATTATATCAGATTAGTTAAAAGTTGAAGCAGGAATAAATGTGTAATTGAATCTTTCACCAACACGTATAACCTAGTATAGTCTTTTACAAAGGTGGTAAAAATAAAATAAAAAATTGAAGGCATGCATGACACTTGAATCTGTTAATACTTCTATGAAGAAATTGACAGGACTATAACATGGAAAAGGCATAGCAATTAGGAAGTAAGGAAAAAGAGGTAAAAAGAATATCAGATTGTCAACTTGCATGTATTGATAAAAAAGCTTATAGTCGGAATTAAATGGCAAAAACGGTAATGAAAATTTAATGTAATTTTGGTAGGATTATTTCTTGACAAGTTTAATGGTCATGTTTATTTCTCCTTTAATAATTTTACTTTTTTTTTACATAATTTATTCCAATTTATTACCATTTAAAAATATGGTGTTAGGTAGTAATAAAAAGTTGAAAACAAAAAACATTTTTATTATCAAAGTTTTATTAACATAAGCGTTTTATAGTTGAAAATCTAATTTCGTCTCTATTACTCTGTTAGAGCATGTACCACTTTCTTAATAGTTCCACTGCTAGCCCTCCCCTGTAAAAGAAAAAGACTTTTATTGTAAGTTGTTTTTTGAGCATTGGCTGGATAAGATGATGGAGGAAAAGAGCTAAGTAAGGATCAAACACAAACTAATTTAAGAAAAGTGATTTTTGCTCACCAACCGAGAAAACAGACTTTTTACAGTTATGTATAAGAAACCTAACAAAAATTTCTACATGCTTTTAATTTAATTTAATTTCCCCACCATATATCATTTTTTAAATTGTACATGCTTACCCTACCACCACTAGTAGGCTAGAATAAAAATTAGAAAATGAATTTTAAATGCTCAATTAATTTATTTAGGAGTATTTTTTTATTTTTGATAAATTTATTTATTTTAATTGATTGGTAGGGTCTGTGGTTCCAGGCTTCATTTAATTCTTACAATTTCTGAAACATCATTTATTATCACCACGAAATTTTTGAGTGAGACATTACTCCATATTTAAACGTAACCATTAATGACACTCTTAATGAATTTTCTTTTTCATATTTTTAAAAGAATAAAGAAGAAAATACAGAGAGAACTACAGAAGGACTACTCGAATCTCAATTAATGGTTATGATATATGTAGTTTAAATCATTTTAATTGAGCTGACTCATGTATATTTAATGTATTAAAGTGACCACTTATAATTTTAAGTTGATCGAATTAAAGAAATAAACTAATTGTACAGACTTCTCTATGGTGAAACTGTATAATATAATACGAGCCGATGTATAATCAGTAATCTTCATTTTTTAGAGATAGGGTAATTTAAGTGTAAGAGAGTACAGTAAGAATCGAATCCAACTTCTCTTAAAAAAAGTTGTACATACTCCAATAGAGATAAAAACCGATTATCAAAACTACATTCAACTCTAGTTTTATGATGGTAGAGAAATTGATTATATTTTACATCATTCATTAAACTTCAAAGCCAATTTTATTTCATTTTAGTAGGACCAAAACTAGAACAATTTATAAACTGATAAATATTTAGTTTTATAATACTCCCTTTGTTTTTTTTTGTTTTTCTTGTTTACTTTTTACACAGCTTTTAAAGTAATTTTTAAGTCTTAATATTTCTAAATACGCATTATAAAAAATTATAAAATATACATAGTAAAAAAGTATACATTAAGACGAATATAATAAGATCTCACATAGATATATTTTATCATTTATATATATCTTAAAAATCTTAATCAAATTTCTCTCTTCAAAATAGAACATTCTAAACGGAAATAACATTATAAAACGAAGGAAATAGTGTGTAAAGATTTTAATGGGAGCAACTACCATACATAGATATACTACGCTGGATTTTAGTCTGATTAGGTCATAAATGGAATCATATAATTTTAAAACTTATTATATAAAATTGTCGTAAAATATAAATAAATGATTTTTCTAACCTATGCAATTAGTGTATAAGTTTAAACAATTAATTTGGTAATTATTTTTAATTCAATAAAAAATATTTTCTAAAATGATTAATATAATAATCCTAGTGCATATGTTAGAAAAACTGAAAACAAAAATAATAGTTAAATTGGTTTCACATATAAAAATAAATGTTAAGTAAATCTTGGAAGATTCATGCTAGCTCATTAAAATCGTTTTGTTTTCTTTTTCAATTCTCATATTTGCATTACATTGGTCATTAGAGTTGTAAATGGCTGGTAAATAAAAAATACTCCTTTTATTCCATTGAATTTACATTATTTTTCATTTTAGTTGGTCCTACTTAATTTGCATTATTTTTATTTTTAGATAATGGTCCACCGCTCTTTTTTCATCTCATCCATACATTTAATCTTTTTTTTAGTTTTATTCACACAATTTATTATTTTTTTTATTTATTACAACTTTCTTAAAAATAACTCAATTTCACTTTAATGCAAATCAAAGAAAAGAGACTAGTAGTGAAGTATAGATTTATAGGGGTAGACTTAGATGGTACTTGCTGACATGTCTAGAATGATATGATACGGAGATGAGGTATGTTTTTAGCCGTGGACCTATCAATTGCTGAAAACCATTACTCCTTTCTTTGTCCCAAAGATGATCGTAGAAATTGTAAAAGGTAGTAGTATGTGCTAATTATACTATATACAAGATGTTGTTTTTATTAATTTCTAGTTTTGTTTGATTTGAGGATAAGACATTAAATTTTAAGATGTATTAATATGCTAAAAGGTGAAATTAAATGTAGGATAAATTCTAAAACACAGCAAATATAAAGCATTTATGCGACAAAGCTGTTTTGTCGCTTATTTTGTCACAAAAGACATTTAGCGACAAAATAGGCGACAAAACACTTTGTCGCTTAATTTTTTTATCTTATAATTAAGATTTTGTCGCCTATTTTGTCACTAACTTGGCGACAAAGCTAAAATTTTGTAGCCTATTTTGCAGCTAAATTGATTTTCAGGTTATTAAAAAAATAAATATTTATCATTATTATTAAATATTAATAGTAATTATTACTCTTATTATTTAACAATAATAACAAATATTCAATTTTTTTATAAATGATACTCAAACACTATATATAAACAACAAAAGTAATTAAATTGAAATTTAATGAATAAATTAATATTAATATATATATATATATATATATATATATATATATATATATATATATATATATACACACACACACAAAATTGTTTACATTAATGTATATACAATAATAAACGTAAAAATACAAAAATTAGAAATAAGCACCACGATTAAAGCGACTACCACCACCGCGGGTATTATTCGAGCCTCGGGAACCACCAAATCCACCAATGCTACCTCCCATATGGGATCAACACTAAGTAATACTATAAAAAATAATTACTAAATACTCTAAAAACATGATTAGTTACAGCCATGAATAACAACAATTGTAAACATGAACAATCATAAATATTTGAAAAATAAAAGCCATAAATTTAAAACAAAAAAGAAGAGGAAACAATAACATGAAACAATAACATGAAAAATGGAAGACCAAAAACATGAAAATCTACATACAATTCGAAAATAGAAGACCAAAAACATGAAAATCTACATACAATTCGAAAAATTAAAGACCAAAAACATGAACATGAACATGCAATTCGAAAAATTAAAGACAAAATACATGAACATGAACATGCAACCTAAGAAAACTGACATTTAATTCGAAAATAAACATGAACATGAAATGAACATGAAGATATGAAGAACAAAAAACATTATAAAAATCAACAACATGCATTTCGAAAAATGAAAATAAAAAGAGACATTAATTGTATAAACAACAATGTATATTAACATTAAAAAGTATGAGATGAGATTACCTGAGGAAAGACAAGAAAAGTGGCTGAAAAATTGCTCTAGTCGCCGGATTAAGTGGCTTGAAGTAGAGAAAAGGAGGAGAAATTTTTGATAAGTAGAGTGAAGTATTGGAGAAGAAGATGAATATGTTTGAAGAATGAATTGAGAAAGAGATTGAAGTAAATTTAAAATCCGGATTAAAAACTTTGCGATAAAAGCTTTGTCGCTTACTATGTCGCTAAGTTTTTACCATTTCAAATTTCAAAATGAAAAAGGCTTTAGCGAAAAATGCTTTGTCGCTAAAACCTTTTCACAGTTTAAAATTTACTTTTTTCCGCTCATTTACTCTGATAGTGTCCTTTTTACTTTTTAGCGATGAAAGTGTTTTGTTGCCAGCCTGCGACAATGCGTTTTGTCGCCTATTTTGTCACTTAAACTCTTTCTTCAAAATTAAGTTTTGTTGCTAAATTGATATGCTTTTTGTACTGAAATAAAAATGTTCAAATTAAATATGGTGAGACAAATAAAAAAATGACTACAAAATCAAGGATATTGAAAAGAGTAATATCTATATTTTTCAAAAAGGTATATGATTGATAGTATTATACATTCTAAAATTTTTGATGATCAAGTTTAAGTTAATTCAATAATCAAATATGAAAGAATTAGTCGAAGTTGGTCCAATATGATAAACTCGACTTAATCTGAATTATGAAGTAGGCTAGGCTAATCAAGTTAATTAAAGGTCAGTTTCAACTATCAATTCAAGTAGAATTTTTTTTTAAGGCAGAGAGTGGGTAGGGCTAGGTGATGAGAATCAAACTCAAAATCTTTTCTGAAATATAATACTTATTTTCAACTGAGATATGAAATAGGCTAAGTTTAATATGAACGGATCTTCTAGCCTGTTCTAAAATTAAGCTTTATGATGCTCTAAAGATTCCAAATACAACATGTTGAATTGAATATCAACTGATCCACCAAATCAAATACTCGATAGAGTTAGGATCAGAAGTGAAGTCATATGGGGATCGACAAGAGCCTCGACCTTGTATTCTCTTTTCATCGTCTATTCTCGACGCTGCATAGACAAAGCCCGAACCATGCCATGGTGCTAAATATTAACTCAACATTCGTATAAAGCTCCATGCCCATTTTCTATATATAGAAACAATGAAAATTCTGAACTCTGAAGTATAAAAGCAAATTAAGTGTATATCTTATTAACCATGGTAGGTAAAAAAGATTTCTCTACCCGTTTAATTATTAAGTTATTACGCTCCAATGATTCTAAAAATAATTTCAGGAATAATCTTGCCAATTGCCATTAGCCACATAAAAATTTAACATGAGAAATTCAAGTCCGAGCCTATATATGGCTATGCCCCATATAACTTGATCAAATACATCTTAATATCAAATTACTTCGAGCAATCAGCTCAACTAAAAGCTTAAGTTGATGATTGAGACGTTATGATATGTTATATACTCTAACACGCCTTCTTACCCGAAAGCTCTCTATATCTGGAATTAAATAATCCACATTAAATGAGGGGTAATTGAAATTGAAACCCGTAAACTCTTGTCACGTTAGCTTCTAATATCATGTCAAAGAGTCAACTCAATCAAAAGCTTAAGTTGATGTTTGTGGTGAAATCAACCGCTTTCCTCTAATCTTCCCTGTGAAAGGAGTACGGGTATGAATTGTCCGTAATCTTTCCTCATCCAGACCCTGCTTCCTAGCATGACATTGGATATGATGATGATGATACTTAACAAATTTTATAGCTTATAACACAAAATAATGACATCATGTCAATCCAACTTAGTTCTATACAAATACTAAGTAATATCCTAGATTTTCCCCTTTTAATAGACACACAATAAAAAATATATAGATCCTGAAATAGCTTTGGACATATTAATAATAGACATGAAATATTACATATTCAGAAGCTATAACTATTAAGATAAATTGTACGTTATTGGTTAAAGCTCGGAGATATATAACTCATTTATTACTCTATGAGAGGCTAAACGATAAGCTTAAATATCAAACTAAGATTAAAATGCAAAGCATTATCCTTAACAATAGAGGTGTTTAAAATTGACTTAACAATATGATATCTACTCGGCTTTATAACCGATATAGATTTGAAATAACTTTTAAAATAAAGTTATAATTATTTAAAAACTAACATGGGTATAAATTTTAATTTTAAATCAATCTAAAATACCTAACTCGAAATAAACTCGATAATCCCTCAAAAGGAACTTATAACTGACTGATATGAACGTAGACAGGAGTGTAAAATGTTGGGATAGAAAGACAAAAGTCCAAAAAAATAAGTCCCGGAAAAGGCTGAATCTGCAAGTTGGTCCCACAAAATTGGAAAAGTGGGATCCACAAACTTGATGGCAAAATTCAGATATGGATTAAAGGCCCACCTGAAAATGGTGTGTGCGGTAACCTCGGGGAGCTACGCTCATGGCTGCACCTGCATTTTTTCTCTTGCCCACAACCCCATGTATATGTCCATTTCATCTAGACATTTCCAACTTTTTTATTTTCTTTTTTAATTTTAAAAATTTTTAAATTTTTGATTGGAAAAAATAATCAACAACAAGAAGATCTGTTTCAAATCTTATTGAATTTAATGAAATGGACACACCAATGTCGTATGGCTTTTATAAAGATTTTGACAACTTTATTTCATAATCATTATTACTACAATTGTACTTTTATCAAATACATGTGTTTTATTTGTTGTATATATTAAGGTTTTGGATCATAAATTTGATTAAATTTTTTGAAAACTAAGATGGATTTGAGAATTTTTCGTTATATTTATTTTTACAAAGAGATAAATGAGAATTTGAATTTAGGTTTGCTTAAATTATAATTCATGAGTGATGTTATAAGTAACATATAGAAGAATGATTACAAAGTTGTTTAGATTATATACAAAGATAAGTGTGCAGTAGATCCTGATTATCATACATTCGCAGCTCGTGAGATACATAATTTTCCTCATTTAGAGAAAATAAAATATTAATATTTTACTATTTCACCAACTAAATAAGCACAAATTATCTAAGTATATTTTGTTAAGCTAGGTGCATGTTTAGTCCATCCAAATTATTGTCATGGACGTCTCTCATTTAGTGAGAAATAAAATTACAAAATTTACAGTTTTACCTACCTTGATAACCAATAATTTTATATGGAGGTGTGTCTATAAGTAATCTAACTAATATTATAGATTCAAATTTCAAGCTTAATGATTAAGCCAACTAGATAACCACACATACTAATTTAGTTAAAATTTTGCATGGAGACATGTGAATTAATAAGATTATGCATCAAACACAAAATATTTATACATGCTACTTTAAGGTTTTTTCACATGACTTAGGGTTTGAGCATGATCATCAAGGTTAATACGACCATTAGCATGTATGCATGATTATCTGATGAGTGCAATTATTTGCACTTATTGTGTTTATTTTTATACTCCTTTGATGAAGTTTAGTGGTGGTTTAGGATTGTTTTTGGTCTATTTACTCTAATTTGTAATAGTTTGATCATTTGGAAGTAATTGGGTTAACTGTGATGATATTTGGGTATATTTGTGCAAGAATTGTGGCTTTTACAATTGCAGGTTTTGAGGAGAAGATCGATGCTCATGAGTTAAAGAATAAAGAAAGAAGCCACAAAACGATCCTAAGTATGAAGTTCCATGGTCCAAGAGGAAGCCTACTCGACTTTAAGAAGCAACCAAATCACGCCGAGTCGGTATAAATTTCTCTAAATGGAGCATTATGGGTAGTACTCAAAGCCGACTTGGTTCATCAAGCAACGCCGAGTCTGCGTTATGTTCTGGAAAAAATGCATTCTTGGCAGTGATTAAAGCCGACTCGGCTTTCATGGAGGCAAGACAAACGTCGAGTCAGCGGAAAGTTCTAGAAAAAAATTACTGTGCATCATTCAAAGCCGACTCGACTTCCTCACATACAAAGCCAAACACCGAGTCAACGTTCTCCCCTGTCTCGCTGCTGATAGTTATTTTTTTGGAACCATTACAAATAGTGATAGTTATTTTTTATCATTAAGTCAGTTTTCTTAAGTTTAATTTCAGTTTTCTCTGTATTGTTGTTCTTCTTTTTGCGAGCTTTCACTGTTGAACTCCATTGTTACATTTAATTTCTTTGCAATTTACATTTATCTTCTTCTCCATTAGTAAGTTTTCTTAATTTATTGCTTTATTATTTATCTTTGTGCATTAAAATTATTCATCATTTTCATGTTTAGTATTTCAATTAGGGTTTCATTCATCATCTATTACATGTTCTTCATCATTATGTCTAGTGAGTAGTTTCTTCTCTAGGGTTAGGGTATAAACCCTAATTCGAAGCATGGAATGATATTTCATCGATTTATTGTGTGAAATTTGGGTCTATGATTAAATCTATGCTTAATGAGTCTTAGTTTAAATATTTTTATTAACCTTTTCAATAAAACGGAAGTTTGAGACTAGAATTAATTTAAGATTAAGGTATATTTATGTTAAAGTCCTATTAGTTTAGCCAATAAAACGGAAGTTTGAGGATTAATACAAGTAAGGTCTTAGACCGATATTGAATCAATAGGGTGGAAGCTTGAGATTAATTAGATCATGTTTAATTATGTCAAAGACTCAATTTCATACAATGATGAGAGTAATTGACTCCCATGTTAGAATTAGGTGATTCTCGACGCCCTAGATTTTTCATATTATTGTTATGTTCGTATTAGTCATTATCTTAATTTTAATTATTAGTTTCAGTTGCATTGTAGTATTAGTTTCTCAACCCAATCACTTGTTGATCCGTGTCTCATAGTCATAAATCGAACAAATTAGTTAACTCGCTTCCCTGAGTTCGACCCGTATAGATACACGTACATCGTGCGCTTGCGGTACTTAAAATTTACACATCATTATCTAATAATTATTGCTCAAAATCTTATTTGATCCAAGTTTGATATGAACATAAGTATAAACTTCAAGATCAAATAATAGTAATAATTAAGATCATAAAAGGTTAATTTATTTAAAATTCAATTTTCAAGCATTTATAAAGTTTACCTTGTAGATAAATAGTTTAAAGTCTGAAAATTTAAATATATGGAACACTCTACCATCTGCATCACATCATAAAATGACCAACAAGAAACAAACAATTTATTTTGCAACTCTTATTTTTCCCCTTTCTCGACAACATGACAATAAAAGCTTACCGGAACAATCCGGGAAATAACCAAAAATCAAATTGCACATAGAATTAATGTGTGTAAGTGTTAGAGTATAATAATATATTTTGAGGCATTAATCATAAACTTAAATTGTTGGTTGTGGTGGTTCTTTAATTAATATAGTATCAGAAATTAACGTGACACATAAGGGTCATGATTAAAATCTCATCCACCGCACCCCTCATCATGTAATGTTGAATATTAACACTAATTTTGAAGAGGGTATATAATGCATCTACATCTCTAACCCAAATGACTTTGGAATGAAGAAGCGTGATTATAGGTATTCACTCGAGTCATTGGGTTGATTTTGGGTCAGATGTTTCGGGTCAGTTCATAATCAAATTTAGTATCCACATTGGTTTCTATATAATTATAAGTCCAATTTGAAGTTAGGTGAAAGTCAAATTCAACTATAAGATCAGATAAATATCGAGTCATCATTTCTATTTTAAACACTTCTATGCACCATAAAACATAAAGCAAAGCATATGTCTTCCTCATTCAAGATGGTAATATCCACACAAAAATCATGGGTAATTAAGTATGGAAAAAGTTATCCATAATTAAGAAAATAAAAATCAAAAAGTTAGTTCATTTGTTTAAAAAATTAATAACTTTGATGAGTACAATTCTGTTATTGGTCCATAAAAAAATTCTGAAGCAAAATTAATGAGGAAAAAGAAAGTGAAAGATGAAAGACAAAGTCATGAATGCATGAGTTGTCCCCCTAATGGCTAAGGCCTATGTTTAAACGAGGGAGATTAAATTTCATCAAGACAAAAGTAGAGGAGCTTTTGCTAACTCATTATTCATCAATTTTATAACTTGAATTTAGTGTTGATGCTGACTATTGATACACGGTTTTAATTTATATTTGGTACAACCCAAAATATTATTAGTACCCAATTAATTACCCACCTAAAATACTATTGAAGATATAAAAATTTTATGTATTTATAATTTACTAACTACATATTAAAAACATATTTAATTATTTATCAACTAATCATCAATTGTCATCTTACGCGGGTAAACTATCTAGTAGGTAAATAAGTGGAAATAATAATATTATAAACCAATCTATGATTTTCAAAGCACTTATTCATTATTTTTAATAATCAATAATCACACAACATTAGAATAATCTTTCAATACTTTACTATTCTCATTGGTTTCTTCTCATATTTCAAAAAGGAAGAACAAATAAGATCAGGGCCTCGAAGGGAATAAACTCTAATAAAGTAATTAATAGAACAAAATATAAAATAGCTAACTCAAGAGTTCAGATATGTTCATTCGAGTCATCAGGTTGATTTCAAGTCACATGTTTCAGGACAGTTTAAAATCGAGTCTTGTGTCTACATTGATTTTTACATAATTAAAATTCATTTTAAAGCCGGGTTAAGTCGGATTTAATTACAAGATTGGATAAATATCGAATTTTTGGATATGGTTTTTAACACCACTAGGTAACTAAGAATGCAAGGAAATAGTAATTACTCTACCAAATGTGCAGTGTTTGGTCCCCGAAAGGAATTACTTCTAGTTGATATTGATCCCAAAGAATGTTTGTATAGCTGAAGTAAATGTTAGGATCAATAATAGACATGGTTTAATTTGAAAAATAAAGTTATTTGTGGTTTTAAGTAGAAGCTAGTAGCCATAGGAAATAGGAATTTAGATAGCGGACCAATTAGCTAGTCATTAGTTGATTAAATGTCGACAAACATTCATCTTGTTAATCGTTAGAATAGGGGAACCTATGATTAAGACACTTTATAGAGATTTGATTTGATAATCAACAAACAGAATCCCTTTTGATAATGACAATCTAATACTTTTATAGTGTAAACATCGTCCAAATTTTATAAGGGCATTGTTATACATCGCCATCCTTTTTATTTTATCGTTATTTTTCTAATGAAATTACAAATTTGTCTCTGGACTTAAAATATATTTAACAAACGTAAATTGCACTTAATAACACTGTTATCACTTTAAAAACATTAAATTTAAAGTTTAAACGTAATTCCGAACATTTTTATCGCGACCCTATATATATTGAATTTTCAGTAACGCCCTTGCATGATATACGAATTCAAATACGGTACTATCTCTTTAAAATCTCTCTAAAAACGTTCTTTGATTTTAAACAAGCTGATAGTTGCAATGAACCACGGTCCAATCGCACGTTTTGTGTGACTCCACCGTGGTTCACTCGCACGTTTTGTGTGACTCCACCGTGGTTCACTCGCATATTTTTTGCGACTGCACCGTGGTATACTTGCACGTTTTGTGCGACTGATTTTTTTTTTACATTATAATTTTTTATTTATTTAGTAATTTATATTATTATTATTATGTTTTAATATACGTTGTAGTAAATTATTATTAATAATATTATTAGTATTATTATTACTATTATTATTATTATTATTATTATTATTATTATTATTATTATTATTATTATTATTAATTTAAGTAATTTACAATTTATATTATTAACATTATTATTATTTTGTTATTATTAATTTAAATAATTTATAATTATATATTATTATTATTATTATTATTATTATTATTATTATTATTATTATTATATTATCTTATTATTTAATATTAATTTGTTTTATTATTTTTACAATTATTTTATTTTATTTTTTGTATAGTTATTATTTTAATATTAATTATTAAAGTAAATTATAATTTTTAATTAATATTAATTTGTATTACTATTATTTTAATATTAATTATTAAAGTAAATTATAATTTTTATTTATTATTGAATATTTTTATTATTAATGTTTGTGTGTATAATTTTTTAATAACCTAATGTATGGTTTATTTCATATTTTAAATTTGCATGACTTTGAAAACTTAGGAGACAAAACATGTGACTGAGACTCGGCCGAGTCGCGGGTTTTCCTGCGACTGACCCGTGGCCGAGCCGCGTGCGACTCACCAATTTTTTTTTATTGTTTTTCCTTTTTTTATTTAAAATAATACGATTCGAATAAAAATTACCTCGATTAGTTGTTTGCGGATTGAATTCCTTAGCTTTTGCTCCAAAAATTTTATGTTGTAATTTTTAAGTGTGATAAAGGGGTTATTTAGTGAGGTTAGAGTATATAAAAGCAATTTTAAGTCTAGGGGCAAAATCGTAATTTTATTAGGGGGTGGCGATATTTAATGAATGGAATTTTATAAAGCTCACTATGCCATCCTTTTTTTCCAATCATTATAGAAGTTACATATTATCGTGTCTAATAAATTTCGCAGAATAATAGAATACGAGTGGTAAATAACAAAAAAATTATACTCATACACCCTTAAAGATCTATTTACCTTATATCTACGTGTTCCTTTTTGACTTAAAAAGGTTGTTTCTTTTATTTTAGAGCTTTTTAGAAAGTTTAAGTATCAAAAAGAAACATAAACGAGCAGTAGATGGAAAGAGTTAGTCCATCTTATGCAAAACTTGAAGATAATAACCTGAATCGCAAATTAACGGTTTTTTTCAGTTAGAAAGTTTAACTATCAAAAAGAAACATAAACATGATTTAACGGTTTTTTTAGTTGAACCTTGCACAAGTGGATGTAAATATTGTCAAAAATTTTGCTCTAACGTATTTTTGCTAAATTGAGCTTATTTTTATTTGTACTATATTTTTCTTCAATTTTATTTTGTGGATTAGAAAATCTGTAGGGTTTGGGAGGGATAATGATGGGTCGAGTCTGAACTGAGTTTAATTAGACTTAGGTTTGTTAATTTTTATGGAATAATATCCAAACTCGATTTCGTTAGGTTTGAAATTAAATTTTTGTAACCAAAACTCTCCGGATCTAGATCCTAAATGGGTCTTAATCTAGTTGCTTAATAATTTAATTATTTTACATTTTAAGGTTTTATTAAGTCTAAATTAGGTATATAATTTGTATATAAGTCAAATACTGATCCAAATAAATACTTATAAAATAAGTTTCACTTGAATTCAAAATTGATTATAGGTTAGATAATGGTTTAAGTCTATAGGGGCTCTAAGGCAAGTCTAGATCTAAAGACCTAGATCGAACCCAAACTCTGATCCATTTATTTTTTAGGATCCTGACATCTAGACCCTAAAATTTGGGTCAAGTTTGTGGTAATTTGGATAAGATCTTGAACTCATCACTATCCTTACCTAAAGACAATGGGAGAGGGATTAATCCTTCTGATAAACAGGGAGAGTCAAAGTCATATAATATTGGTAAAAAATAAAATGTTCAGTCGATAAATTAACTCATAACATCCCACTAGGGTAAAAATTTATCCAAAATGAGAGAACTAATTCTAGAGGTATTCAAAACAGACTTGATGACACGATACTAACCCGACCTTGGAACTGAACCCGACTTATACTGAATTCAAAATAATGTAAAAATAATGTGAACATAAGAAACGATTTGCAACTGACCCGAAACACCTGACTCGAAATTGACATGATGACCCGAATGAACACCTCTAACTAATTCTTATATTTGTTTCTCCGTCACTTTTTTTGAGAACAATATTTTCTTAATTTTCTACTGCAATAACCTTGTTTTCATAGTTTGACTCTTTTCACATAAAAATTTACTCCCAATGCAAGCATAACGTGTAAAGATGAATGTTCTCTTGGGGAAAGTAAATAGTAGTAGATAGTAGTGTTGAGTATTTTGAGCGTGTAGGACTTTATCCAAAGGCTTAAGGCATGTAGGACTAAGCAAGAACTTAACAACGGAACGAATTGAGGTTGCTCGATCACCATGCTCGTTCGAGCATAGCTGCTGGCTTCGGTCAGTTGCTTTGGAACCTTCTGTTTGTTGATCAGAGCATTTGCTCGTTCGAGCACTTAAGAAATTTTGCGTCAGAAAGTTTCTGGAAGCTGTTTTGGGTTATGCTCGTTCGAGCACATTGAAATAGTGCATCAGTTCGTGATACAAAACTTTGTTTCATGGAGTAAAGTGTTGTTATGAACGAATGTTTTACATCATAATTAACTGATTATCATCAGTTATCATTGATGTATGGTTTTGGATGAATCTATATGTCACTCCAACTCTATAATTAAGAGTGAGTGCATGGAAATCATTCACATCTTTAAAATATCAATTTATGTCATATTTCTCTCAATCTCTTGAAACTTAGAAGAGAGTAATTAACTCTTTATTGTTTTTCTGATTTTGATTTCTACATAAACACATAATCATTTAGTTCAATCGGTTCGTACTAATCGGTTGATGTGATTGATTGTATTTCGTTGTGAATTTCCGGTCTCATAACCCAAGTATCTTTGTGGAGGAAATATCACAAAAAGAAAGTATTGTTGTCCCCTTCAATCTATATTAAGATTTCTGGTGACATTCCTCGTTGCAAACTAATCTACGGTGTTTTCATTCAATTCGTGATTCATTCAAGCAAGGAGTCCGTTGCTATATACAAAGGAGACAATACAAACATCATCTTGTATTTGTAATTTTATTTACAGCATTATTATTTGTAATAAGTAGTATTAGAGTACAGTGTACACATCCATTACTGATCACATAACGGTTGAAACTTAAATGACAACCAACAGAGACAGACATTCACACTAACGACTGATACAATTAACAGTACAGTACTACTCACAGTAATTTTTGATTAATAATCAGAAATGCTGAGATGATGTTCATCTAACACAATAAAAAATGGTGAGAAAATTAAAACTGGAACTATCTTATTATATTATCACCCAAAATTAGCTAATTATGGAAGGAAAAGGAGAGGTTTTCATCAAAAAAGAGCTGAAAGTATTATTATAGCTTCTATTTTTAGCTAACTTTTGAACAAAGTTGCAGAGCTGCTGCGTGCTGATTGGTGTCAGCTTATGATTTCATTATTGTTGCGTATGATTCCCAACTACTAGCCATGCCCAAATGTGTGTAAAACAAATAATGTGTTTACTAATAATGTGAGTTTGGTCGATTTCATATTTGGTATTTCAAATTTTATGTAAAACAAATAATATATTTATTGTAAATTCATTTCAAAACCAGACTTAATTATATGATTAGATAAATATTGAGTTATCGCGTTTATTTTAAATACTTTTCTACTGAATAGTGAAAATTAAAGATCTATCTAGAAGCTAGCCCCATTTGAGAAGTAGAAGTAGCCTTCACCATTAACTACCTACCCATAACGTATCGAAAAAATTCACAATTTTCACAAGGAAAATAAAATAAAGATAACCAAGCAGAGTATATGATGAATATTGGGGATATAGCTCAAATATTAGATTAATTAAGCTTCATAACATGATATTAAATGTCCGAGTCACGAGTTTAAATCTCTATCTTTTTCTCCATTTTAGTAGAATTATTAGTTATTAGAGTCGAACTAGCTAGTAGACGGGTACGATTATGCATGAACTTTTCCTTTGTAAGAATTCGTTGTTGTTAAGATTACCCAAGCCAAAAATGTGAATAATGATTGATGAATATGTTTGTCTTCATATATATATATATATATATATATATATATATATATATATATATATATATATAAAATGCTTAATAGTAGTTTACTCGTAACTAAATAAAGCAATATCATTAATTAATGTAAATAAAAATGTGAATAATTATATAATTAAGAGAGAGGAGTATATATATAGAAATTAATTCCTTTTGTTAAAAATGCACACTTGCTTGTGTATATACTCTATCGTCTCATAGAATTAACTCCACTTTTCTTTTAAATATACCTTTATATATATATATATATATATATATATATATATATATATATATATATATATATATATATATATATATATATATATATATATATATATATATATATATATATATATATATATATATATATATATATATATCAAACCCTTTAATTTAATTCAGAGATTTTTACGTTTTGGCACCTTATATACCAAAAATTACAGTCTACCCTACAATTACATCTAAGTCATTTTTGAAATCTAAAAGGAAAAATATGGTTTGATGTGGTGTTAAACTTGAATTTCAAAAGCATGATTCATAGAGGTGTTCATTTGGGTCATCGGGTTGATTTTGGGTTAGGTATTTCGAGTCGGTTTGAAATCGAGTTTTGTATCCATATTGTTTTTTACATTATTGTACATCATTTTTTAAGTGAGGTCTAATCAAGTTCGGTTAAAAATTAGGGTAAATTTTAGGTCATTAGATCTGTTTTAAACACTTCTAAATTTATTCAATCTAGTGCTAATTCTATTTTTCAATTTTGTCATTAATTTCATATATGTAATTACATAATAATAGTTTTAGAAATAATTACGAAAAAATCTATTCTCAAAATAATTACAGAAAACAAAAAGTGAAAAAAATGTAAATTATTATTTATTTCAAAATTAAACTTGATTTCAAACAGAGTTGTAACTCGCAATTGCTCCAACAATATAATTACACCATAGTAATACTCAAAAACCTTTACAATACAATCGAAAATGCAATCACATCACCAATTTACACTACGCGGTTTCATAAATGATTAAAATAATAAGTATGCAATGAATTCTCTTTATTTCAAGTGTGGCTTCCTGCATGGTAAATTAATTATTTTCGCAGTAAGTGTAGAAAATCCAAAAAAAATTGAAAAAATGAAACGTAAAAATCAAACACAATATGAATGTCAGATATTGCGGCATAACAAATGCATCTCATTGAAACAAGAAAGTGACTGTTGCTGCAGCAACTTGAGGCACCCAAAAAATGTAACTTATGAATACTGTGACTGCAATAACTCTTACCAAATGTTGAAGATAACAATACATTTTTATTATGATTTTGATGAACACACACTCAATTTAATTCATTTTCACAAAGAAACAAAATTCTAATTCTCTTGCTCTTTTGCCCCCTTTTCTAATTAAATATCTAGTGGGTTGGGGACTTAGGGTGTTTATTTGGGTTATTGGGTTGATTTCGATTTAGGTGTCTTAAGTCAGGTTAAAAATTGAGTTTTTTGTACACATTAGTTTTTACATAATTGTAAATCCATTTTAAAGTTAGATTAAAATTGAGTTCGGTCAAAAGGTCGAGTAAGTTCTAGTCGTCGGGTCTGTTTTGAACACCGTTACTAAAGGTATACTATTTCTGTAAAATAATACTCTCTTCGTTTCAATGAGTCTTGATTTGCATTTTATTCTTAATCAATGATTCAAAACATAGTCAATTAAGATCTTGTTTGATTCGTCTCGATATAAGAAGAATTTCCATAGACAAAAGAAGAGAGGAATAGATCTTTTTGCATGTGGTGAGAATTGAAACTCAGTCTTCAATCATTAGGCCAACTCATAATTCTCGTGAAATATTTTGTTACAAGTTAGACAATGCAAAGGATGAACTCGAAAGTGGTGCGATGTTTTCTTGTGCGTTCAATGAAATCGGTTCGCCATGGAGCTATTGCTTCGATGTCCCAACATTTAACCCTAGAACATTTTACAAGTCCTCTGTTAGAAAATCTGGGAAAAGATTTGTTCTTGGACAGGTCTTCATAGTTGGAGGTTCAACAATCTGATCAAACAACAGAAAAAGAAAAAGGATTTAAAATCCTATCAAACAACAGAAAAAGAAAAAGGATTTAAAATCCTATCAAATGGGAATTAAAAAGAAAAAAACATTTGAGTAAAAAAAGTATATAAGCATAACAGTCAGTAAATGTGAACTGCTGTTCATTAAAACATTCAAAAAAGCTAGAGCAAGTACTCCATGAACTGCTGTATATTAAACCAATACTGCCTCTGTTCCACTGTCACATGATTCACTAATCTCCTTGAGAATAGCAAATCAAAAGAAGCAAATTATGGTCGATTTTGAGTTATTTTAGGGTTGTTTTCACCAAATCGTGAATTCAAAAAGCGAAATAACTGGTGAATATGTTACACTACTCTGTTCCTAAGAGATTATCACACTTTACCTTTCATTCGTCGCTTTCACTTTACTACAATTTCCTTTTATAGAAATGTCCTCACCGCATTCTTTTATTCTCAGCCAAACATTTCAACTCTCCTTTAATATTATCCTATGTTACTCACACTCTTAATTTTGCTTCACATACCCATGTCCGATCCTTGGTGTTCGGACATTGGTATGGATCGGACATGGGTATGGCACTTAGACACTTCATTTTGGGAGTAAAATTTACTATTTAGACATATCCGACAATTGGAGACGTACTAGTATCCCATATCAGTACCCCAGTCCAAGTAACATAGATATTATCCAAACAATACAAATGATCCTACCATTTCATAAACTTTGTGTAATACACAACTGTGACAATATCTCGAGAACAGAGGGAGTATAATAATAAAAATTTAAGAGTCTTTAACACTTAAAAGTCAGTTTCATAATTAGATCCCTTTCTGTGCAAAAACCCAAAAAAATACTTGAGTGCTTTTTGCACTTGAAATTCACCTAGGGAAGATGATGCACCAGAAGTAAGTAATTATAACTGACAAAGTGAGAATGCTGTTATACTAATAAGTAAAGACAGACATGCACTGAAAACAATTTTTCAGGTACAAAAACAACTTTCAAAGATTTAAAATTGAAAATTCTAACAGTAAAAAAGTTGTAATTAGTACCCCACTTACTCCTATTTAAAGACACCAATTATGGGAAATGAGAACTTTGAAATTACTGAGGTTATATGCAGTGATAACTTGAAACTTCTATTTATGTTTCTTTAATAACAGAAAGGTATTCTGACATATCAGTTAGACAGTAATTTTAGATGATTTAGTAAACAAATTTAAGGCTTGTTATTGCCAAGTAGAGTACCAAGATTTAAAAGAGAACTTACAGGTAAATTGAAGGCTTGAGGTTTCTGTCAGAAAAATTACAATTTCACAATTATATGCAACATAGCATAATCATCTAAGTGCCTATCCTATGTTCTAGATAGAACTAAAAGAGATTCGGGTTTCAGACAACAGGGCAGAAAATTGAAGCGGATAAGATACCTTGTTTTTGAACGGGGCTCTCACTGTTTGGGGGCAAAATTGACCATATTCCTCTAGCCCTCTCTCTGAATGGGGTACGGGTATGAATTGTTTATTACCTTCCCTCACCTGGACCCTGTTTTCGAGCGGGATATTGAGTTGATGATGATGAAGATACCTCGTTTATTGCAGACGCTTAGCCATGAATTGAAGCCGATACAAATGAAACAATGTTATATGTAGAGATATTATCCCCCATTTGAGCATTGAGAATCTTATGACCAACCAGTACGCAATTTGTTAATGAAGTTTCAGCCGCGACTTCATCTAACCAGAAGAAGCATCACAACCTTTAAACTGATATTAACACCAACACTAAAAAGCAATGGAGTATAATTTTGCATACTCTTCTGAATTCTATGTCTTCAATCATACCAAATTTGAAATATAAATATCTACAGAAATTGCAGACTAACTTGACAGGAGTTCCTTAGCAAAACCAATGTGATCCGTATCACTAGCCAACTTAAGTTTTGAAGGATCCAAAGAGCGAACACCCCCCTGAGTGATCCTTTTGTGTCTACAGGAAACTGTGAAAAAAGAGAGAACCTTGCACAATTTCTGTTAAAGAATTCCACGTGCACGTAACATACTCAAACAGAAACAAAAAACTAGAAGGCACTTGAATATGGAGGACTATTATCCTACGTAATATCATGAAATCTAGGTAGGTTAATATGTACACGACCCTTGAAATCACCCATCAAGATTAGTCAAGAAACTATAGGCCAAGACCTCAATAAAACACTAAAAGCGATGAATTGATGATGGATACAGATTCTGGTTCAAAGATTAGAACGAAGACACCCGCAATATTGGAGCAAAGATAAAAACCTATGATTTATACGTGGAAGACATCGGTGTACTTCTCATTTCTATATTACAATAGCCAACTTACACTTACACAGTTATTGGAGCTATGAAAAAATCCATGATAATAGAATCCAGAAAAACAAAAAGTCAACATTTTGCGAGCTGCCCACCAAAGTTAGAACAAAAGACTCAAAACATAATTGGGTACGGGTATAGGCAAACCTCCGTCCAGCAATGCCATTGATTGAGGAAGTCCTAATGCCTCACCACATTTACCAACTTGTAAGTCACCATAACAAACATTAAAACCGAAAGCAGATAGCATGGATATCTCAGGATTAACTTCGCATCAAAAACACTCCTGCATTTGGTGAAATCCAAAAAGAACGTAAAAAACCCTCAGATCCTAGACATTTACAAAGAATAATCACAATAAATTTGCAAAGAATAAATACAAACAAAAAAGGAACAATCAAAAAGGACAACAGAGAATAACATCAAATGCTTCACTTGACCGCATATATAATCATCTCATTTTGAGAAAGATAACTACAACAAAGCAATAAGCAGTGAAATCCAAAAAGAACGTAAAAAACCCTCAGATCCTAGACATTTACAAAGAATAATCACAATAAATTTGCAAAGAATAAATACAAACAAAAAAGGAACAATCAAAAAGGACAACAGAGAATAACATCAAATGCTTCACTTGACCGCATATATAATCATCTCATTTTGAGAAAGATAACTACAACAAAGCAATAAGCAGTGAACTGGGCATTCATGTTTGATAATTCCTGACTTTGCCCATGCTATGCTTTCCTAGGAACCATCAAGAGGAGCCAGATGTTCTTTTTCCTATAGTTGTTATCACTATTGCAGCAAGCTCATTACTTATGATACGTTTGTAGCATCCTTTGCTCCGCCTAACCCAGTCTCCCATTGTGCACGTAATCAATAGCATATTGGCATCGATAAACACAGTTAAATCAAAAGGTATGAATGAAGATGGCAAAGTTCAGCAATTACCTCAACAACTGAAATATCAACATCTATTTGGCAAGAAGTGAAAATGATACATTACAGCCATGAGAACCTGAAAACAATCTGTTTTCAAAACAAATAATATCAGTACAATAACTGCACTCAATAGAAGTACAACTCAAAGGAATACAAATAAGGAAGAATGATATAGAAAAAACAAATGTAAAATAAAGTTATGATAATCTTATGAAAAATTTTATGGTTTTCTTAATTTTATTTCTCAAAACAATAGTCAAAACCAGATACAGTTAGGGACATGGATTCTTGACAAATGATAAAAATATATCCAATGATCCTGTAACGACCAAAATCAACAAAAAGGCGAAGTAAAATAGTGGAAGAATAGATTGATGGTTTTGAAAAACATGGGAAAAATGAATAGAGATAAACTAAAGGACAAGCAAATTCAGTAACCACAAAATAATTCATTTTAAGAGTTGTGACTTCAAGCTTTAGGTGGCCAATCCGTTCAAAGGTTGCACGTTTGATGTTTCATCCTCCAACCAATAACAATAACATTTCATTACCCCAAGGCCCAATGCCATTAAACGACTCCCAGTATGTGGGATTTGAGGGGGTCATATTTACGCAACCTTACCAGTGTTTGTGATTACAAAGATGTTTTCGGTTGATCCTTGGTAGAAAAAATCATTTGTAATTCCATATAAATAAGAGGTGTGCAAGTTTCAATGAGCCATTTTCATATAGCTCTAGAGTAATTCACAACAAGGAGGGAGAGGAAGGAGGTCAACAACACTGACCAACTACCCCAAGCTAGTGCAGGCATGCAACGCTTTGAGTTTGTACTCCCAATGTTATTGTTGGGAGCATAGGGCTCAAATTGCTCAATTAATGAGCTAACATTGTATTCTTAATGATTAAAGTGATAGCAGTTTCTTTTTAAAATTTGAGCAACCGAATAATCTACAAGATTCAACATAAGTCATATTCAAAGTCTTTGTTCCGTTGAAGCAAAAAATAACAAGTTCCTTCAAAATTCAACTATTTTCAATATGTCATGAACCATGACATAGTAGACAAATACCTCAAAATAAGCATTCATATAACAAAGTAAATTCATGCATTTTGCTTCTCTATTTAAACTAAAAAGAGAGAAATCTCACTTTACCTCAAAGTTGTCTGTAGCGCACTTATGTTGCATTTAGGAAGTCTCGCTTATAAACCCCCATCCATGGATAATAATTTTGGTTCAATCATGAGCGCCAACTTACTCATCTAATTGGAAGGCTTATATAGTCTTGTAATCAGGACCTTCCATAAAAAAAAGCAAGAAATTATTTTAGAAGGTCAACTGAAACCATGTTTAGATTCCAATTTTGTCATTTCCACCTTCAAGGTAAACAAATTGGAGTTGCCGAGAGGATAAACAAGACATCGTTGGGAAGAGCAAGATGTATGTTGAATCAAGCAAAACTTGAAAAGGAGTTTTGGGCCGAAGTGGTTTCTATGGCGTGTTACTTGATCAACTGTTTTCCCCACACTGCACTTGACTTGTAGTGTCCCCAAGAGGTAGGAGTGTTCAAAATCGGATATTGAGTTGATTCGGATTCGGAAATCCAGATATTCTGTTTTTTGGATACCTAAAAATGTGATCCAGTTCCGACCCAGATAAAGCCGGGTATCCGGATCGGATATCTCGGATTGGGTTTTTATGCACACCCCTACCAAGAGGTATGGTATTCTTCTGCGGTTGATTATTCAAATTTGAAAATTTTTAGAGTCCGACATACATACATGTTACTGAGGGAAAACTAGAACCTCAAGCTAGAAAATACATATTTGTTGGCAATGGGTTGTATGTCAAGGGATACCGGGAATGGTGTGAGAAATCTAGAAGGATTGGGTTTTTATGCACACCCCTACCAAGAGGTATGGTATTCTTCTGCGGTTGATTATTCAAATCTGAAAATTTTTAGAGTCCGACATACATACATGTTACTGAGGGAAAACTAGAACCTCAAGCTAGAAAATACATATTTGTTGGCAATGGGTTGTATGTCAAGGGATATCGGGAATGGAGTGAGAAATCTAGAAGGATAATAACTTTTAGAGATGTTATATTTGATGAATCATCTATGTTTTCTTGCCCTTTAGATAATATTGTTACTAACAATGTAGGTTCAACACATGATGCTTGTGAGAAGGTGGAGCCTCCAATAGCTTTGAAAGCTACAAGGGTTAAAAATGAGATGTATTAACCAATGGAATCATCATCTCCTGATGTGAAGCGGTTAAAGAGGCAAGTGAAGCCAATAAAAAGGTACATTGAGGAATATGATTACGTGGCCTATGCTCTCAAGGTTACAAGTGAGGTACAAGGTGGAAATGATCCCGACTCATATAGACTAGTTATGACTTCGATGGATGCAAGTAAGTGCCTTGGAGCCATGAGGCAAGAGATGGAGTCTCTTGAGAAGAATAACACTTGGTCTATTGTGAAAGCTCCCAAGAATAAAAGGGTTATGACCTATGGTATTCAAATGGGTCTTCAAGAAGAAGGAAGGATTATCTAGTGATGCTGGCCCCATCTACAAAGCTAGTATAGTTACAAATGGTTATTCTCAAGTTGAAGGTATTGACTTCCATGAGGTGTTTTCTTCGACGGTGAAGCATTCTACAATTAGAGCCAAAGTTGTCAGGATCGATATTCTACGTAGGATCGAAATCAAAAGGTGGGATCTAATCGTAGGATTGGACGATCCTACAAATTTGCAGAATTAACTAGTTGTATGATGTCCATGTTTATTATTTGATCATTTTCAACATAAAAAAACAATAATAACCCATATAATTTCTTTAGATTTTGCTTTAATTTTAAAATACATCATATCTTACTTTTCTAATGCCCTTTTTTTCTCTATTCTTAACAAAATGACAAAACATATATAGGATAGGCTACACATAATATATTTAGAGCACATACATACAAGGATATAATAATAAACCATAGTAAGCAAAAAAAGAACAAAGATACTAACAAAAAAATCAAATTAATAGTTTTGAACGATCCTACTGATCCTAATAATGATCCTAGCCGATCCTACCAACGATCCTAGCCGATTCTATCCGATTCTCACGATCCCACCAACGATCCTACTTGATTCCGATTCCACTAACGATCCTAGTGGTTGGGTCCGATCTGGATCGTAGTATCGTACGATTCTACGATCCGGATCGCGATTTTAACAACAATGAATTTAGAGCCCTACTTGCTTTTGTCGCCATGAAGGACTAGGAGTAACATCAATGTAAAAACAACATTTCTCCACGGTGAATTAGACGGGGAGATCTACATGAGACAACCTAAAGGTTTTGAGATAATTGGTAAGGAGGACTATGTGTAACGCTTGGAGAGATTGCTATACGGCTTGAAGCAATCTCCAAGACAATGGTATAGAAGGTCTGATTCCTTCATGATGTCACGTGGTTTTGAACGGAGTTTGTATGATAGTTTTGTTTATATGAGGAGCACTAGTGCGGGGTCTTTGATTTATACTTATTGTATATAGATGATATGCTTGTTGCTTGTAAAAAAGCATGCTTGAGGTGAAGGTTTTAAAGGAGCAATTGTTAAAGAAGTTTGACATGAAGGATTAAGGAGATACAAAGAAGATACTAGATATGAAGATTGTTAGGGATAAGAGCAATGAGTTATTGTATCTTAGTCGCAAGAGGTACATTGATAAAGTGTTAAAGGGGTTCTCTATAAACTAACGCCAAGATTATTTTCACTCCCCTTGGTTCTCACCTCTTACTCTTTAAAGATCATTGGCATCAAACCAAGCAAGAAGAAGATGACATGCGGGGTGTTCCATACACAAATGTCGTCGAATATATAATGTATGCTATGGTGTGTAGTCGACCCGACATAGCTCAAGCCATGAGCATGGTTAGTAGATACATGGGTAATCCTAGGAAACGACATTGAAATGCAGTGAAATGGCTTCTTAGATACTTGAAGGGTACATCGGATGTATGCCTTAAGTTTGGGATAGACAAGACCGGGCTTATTGGCTATTGTGATTCAGATTACGAGTGAACCCTAAGATCCTTCAAGCTCTTTCGGAGTTTCTTATTGATAATAAAAGATATCTAGGCTAGACCGTGGACGTAGTCTAATTACAGGTGAACCACGTTAAATCGTTGTGTGTGCTTTAGATTGTTCTTTTTTGATTTGAATTGTTGAAACTTGATTAACATTGGTTTTGTTTTGATCACAAGTGTTCAAGACCAATCTTGAAACACTAATCATTGGTCATAGGTACTGTGGTGCTCAATTTCTTCAAACGTTTCTCGATTTTGTTTTTGTTTTTCAAATCGAGTCGAATTCCATTTTGGGCAACATTGAACTTATTTGACGTGCTGATTTTATCAACAGGTTTGACCAATTATTTTTGAACCTGCTTATAAAACACCTTAATCATAACAATAAGTTGTTTCAACCAGTTAATTTACCAAACACCGGCCTTAGATGATTGATCACCCCAACCCTCTATTTGTGCCAAAATAAGCTGTATTTCTCTAACAAAGTAGCCAAACACCCTCTAAGCCATATGTTTTATTCTAATCATTGCTTTTCTTTGCCAATCCATTTACATTATCATTTGGAAAGGAGGTATTGGACAGTAATTAAAATTTATAAAGAAAAACGACATGTTTGAGAGTAAAACACCACAACGATTGAATGACATAACACATTTTAGGAAAATAAAAACTAAAAATTCATTCTTGTTGCCACCATCACTACTACTAATTAAACGTCCATAGTATCAACTATCGAGCGATATATACTAGGAGAAGTATATAAAGATGAAAATTTTCTGTTAAACATAGAAGAACACGAAGAATTCGAATCCAAAACCAGACACTCAAACTTTTGATGAACCATTATGGGTCTTAATTAGTCAATCAAAATATAATTGATTTACAGCTTCAAAATTTTCCAGCATTACCTAAATATTTTCCAGAAATTATCCCAAAATCTTCCAGAAAACCCGCCGGCAATATAGCTTCTCTTCTGTCCTCCAATGCTACTTTCCCTTTGCCGGTTGGACTCCAATCATTTTTAGTTGAGGACTTGATTGCCTTTTAGCATTCCAGTGTTTACAATCCTGCAAAATCAGAAACCCATAAATTTAAATAAAGAAAACCAATGATTGAAAGAACCAAGTAGAAACAATTACATAAAATGACTAAATGAGAATTGATTGCAAAATGTTCGATGAAATGACCAAATGAGAATGTCACTTAAAAAAATGAGAATGGATAAAATTCTTTAGTGTAAATTAGCCTTATAAGTTATAAGTTATAACTCTCTAAACAAGTAACCGGCTTGGCTCCGGTCTTTGGAGTAATATTTAAAGTGTTAATTTTTTTTTCAATATTTAAAATTAAAAATTTAAAATAATATTTTAAATATTAAAAAACTAAAAGTAAATATTTAATTATGAAATTTTGATGTTTAATATAATTTAGTTAGACTAGTTAGACCAATTTAGAATTGTCTAAAAATTAGATTGTGAAAATTTATGAAACTATTTTCAAGCCTTTATTATAAACTTTTTTATCATTTTTTATTAGGATTAAGACCGAGAATTCCTTTTAAGCAAAAAGAAGGGGAATAAATTTCTTTTGTAGATACTAAAAATTAAAATTTTATGAGTCATTTCCCATAATATTGCCCAAAAACAAACTAATTCCCACTTTGCATTAATTGAGAAAATATTTCCCACAATACCGTCCACGTAGGATAGGTTTGGGAAATTTTTTTTTTTTTTAATATAACCGCTAGTTGAAATGGCGGTTTTGTTTAGGAACCTTAAGTAAACCGCTATATGAAATGGCGGTTTACATGAATTTCAAATTATATATAAAAAAAAAAAATTAATATAGCAAACCGCCACTTGAAGTGGCGGTTTTGTAGCTATACAAAACGGCTGCTTCTGTTTTTATTTGGTCACTTCATCTCACTTGTTCTTCCTTCCTCCTTGCTGCCGGTTCTGCTTTAAAAAAAAAATTTCTTCAATCCTCATTTACTCCATATTCACAATTCCTCTCATTCAACTAAATTAATGAACTACATTCTCATCTTCTCCTTCTTTACTTGTTCATTTTCATCATCATTTAAGGTATTAATATAAACCCTAATTTATTTCTATTTGCAAAATGAATATTTTGTTCATTATTGTTGTCATTTAAAGTTATAAATACATTGATTGTTTGTTACATTCTATTGATTTCATGATTTACGCTTACGTTTTACACATGTGTAGTTGAATTTTATGATTTGGTTTGTATGAATATAAAGTGTTTGATGAAATGCTTCAATGAAAGTTTATTACTTTGTTGGGTTAGTTTAATGGTTTTAATATATATTAATGGTATTTTTAGCTTTATATTTAAATTGAAATCACATGAAAATCATGTTTGTGTTTGCAGAATATGGATCATTATCCCGTTATAGTGTATGGGGGTGGGGAAGTAAGTTATACTGGATCTGATGTAGTGTATAATGGAGGATTAAATACAGTGATGTTTATCTATCGTCAGAATACTAATTTTGAGGTGTTTCATAGCAAAATCTGTGATGTAATTGGTTGTGATCGCAACTCTTTTATGTTAAAAATGGAGATGAAATACTCGGTGACTGAGAAAAATGTGTTAGTCCCGATTAAGAATGATGAAAGCATAAGTGCTCTTGCTTTTGCTTATGCGGCATCACAAGCCCCTGAAACGGTAATGGAGGTTTATGCTGAATTGGTTGCAAATTTGAATAATGCGAGGGAAGTCATGACTAGCATGGAACTTTCTTAATCATGTCCTAGTGAACGCCATGATACATTCACAGAAATGTTAAGTAACCCAAATTAAGGGGGCCAGGTCACTCCCAATCACTTCATTGGTGAGGATGACATTGTTCCGGGTTAACGAATACTTTGCCACAAGGAGGGATTTAGGGAGAAACAGATTAGACAATGGACATGTGTATGCCAAGAAACCAACTGATACGATTAAATGCAATGCTGAAAAAGCACGCTTTCATGATGTTAGGATATATGACACAGTGCGTGGGATATTTGAGGTCATCACTGGTTATGGCAACAGGATAGTAGGAAAAGGTGGAAAATCCTACATGGTTGACCTCACAGCAACATCATGCTCCTGTCAGAAACCAACCATCTTCAAGTTACCTTGCTCACATGTTCTTGGAGTATGTCGAGCTCGTAACATATCGTATGATGCTTTTGTGGACACTTCGTTTCGCACTACAAAATACGTATCGACATATAAGAAGACTTTCATGCCTGTTCCAAACATGTTCACCTGCGATCCTTGGAACTGTCCTACAGTTGTTCCAGATCCCTCAACGAAGCGTGGAAAGGGTCGTCCGCGATCAACTCGTATACGGAAAAATGGATGCACCATTGACGCGTCCTCGTAACACGTGTAGCTTTTGTGGATTTAGTGGTCATAATAAGAAAACATGCCCTCGAAGGTCAACAAAGTTTGTTTTTTTTTTTAAAAAAAATTTTGTAATATCATGTTGATTCACCTAATATTTATATGATTTTTATAACACTTATGTATGTAACAACGATCATAGTGACGCTGGGCCCAGTTGATCCATCAGTGCTTACGCTTCAGACAACACACAGGAGCATAGCTGCGTGGGAGGGCTCCACTGCCCAATTGGTTACTCATCCACCGGTGCGCAAAACAAAAGGGGCCGGGGGTTGTAGTATAACAAACTTTGTATATTCTTATATGATTTGAAATTCTTGTATGACTTTCCATGATTGTAATATATCTTCGCATTATTTTCATAATTAATTTTTTCAAATCAAGCTGTTTCGTAATTGATTATTATTGAATAGATGGTATTGAACTAGTTTAATGCAGGTTGCGTTCACTATTTAAGAGAAATGAAACAAAAAAAAAATAAATAAAAAAAATAAAACCAAGACCAAACCGCCACATGAGATGGCGGTTTGCCTTGACCAAACCGCCACTTCATGTGGCGGTTTACTGCTTAAGGCAAACCGCCACTTCATAAATTTTTTAAAAAAAAATATCTTATTTTTAATTTTTCATGCAAAGTATTTTCGTATAAAATTGATTGATATAACAATTTTTAGATTATAATAAAAAAAACAATACTAGTAAAACAAAAATTAACTTATAAATTTGGTGAATTTAATAAAAATATAATGATATGAAATCGAAAACATTGACAAAAATATAAATTAGAGTTGATTTTGACTCAATTTTTTTTCCATATTTCAAGTTGTATCATTTTAGAGTTAGGGATCAAATCAAACTTTAGATATCATCATATCAAATTAAATTTCGACTACCAATTTTTTATTGAGGCCGTCTTACCATGAGACATTTAAATGAGTTAATCCAAACTATTTTTTTAAATAATTGCTTTCTGTATAAGTTTGAATTCAAATTTTATTATCTTTTATATTTTTTATTAATAATAGGCTGTTTGAATCGACTGATTTTTATGGTGAAATAGTCTCATACAAAACTTGCTGGAGACGTAAGTAAGGGAAAGGGGATAAAATTTAAGAAATTTGACCCGATGATATCAAAAGAATTTGACCCGAACCCGATGATACCAAACTTCCTTAAATTCTCTATTCTTCCACCGTCATTTCAATCTTCACAGTAAAAGAAAAGAAGTAAAACCATCCCCACCTTAAAAAAAAAAAAAAAAAAAATCGCTTCTCTTCTACTGACTGAATTTTCATGTTTCGTGAGTTTCTCCCGTTTTTCACATTTTGTTTTTCTTCAATTTAACGTTTGATAACTATCTAATTAATGAAAGTTCAAAGATTTTTTCTTTTAATTTTTCATTTCTCATTTAGGTTGCATTTTGCATTTTCTTTCTTTAATTGTGAAAATGAATTTTTGTTCCCAGATACTAATTATAATTGTTGATTTTCTAGGTGTGCTTAATTTTTACTCTATATGATCTAACAATTCACGGGTAAAGTTTATTTCAAAAACGAAAAAAAGCATGGGTTAATTTTTTGCAAGTTATAGTGGTTGATTTTTCTGGGTTGTGAGTAATAATGGATTTGAATGAAGTACCCGATGATCAGACGGGTTTGAAGGAAACGAAAATTGAAGAAAAAATTAAGGGTTTGAACAAGAACAAGGGTGCTCTTGAAGGAGTAAATAGCAGTGAGTTGTCTTTGAATGATTGGAATATGGAGAGTGGTGATGTGCGTAGATTAATTATTGAGAATAAAGTTTTGAAATATCAGAGAGATCAGGCGATTAAGGAAGTTGAAATCTGGAAGCGGAAATGCAAGGAATTGGAGCTTCGCATGGCTGAATTGAAGGGGAAATTGAAGGAAGATAGCTCAATGAATGGTGCGAGTGATAGAGCAATTCTAATCGAAGGTAATGATTTATTCCTTTCTATTAAGGTTTGATGTTAAGGTTTTGTTTCTGCATTTTTGCAGTGCCTTTTAACCAAGAAACCTAATGCTACAAGTTTGATCCATGCTAGATGCTACTTATGCAAATACTAATTTAATTATAAGGACTAACTCAATTTGGGCTCTCTCATGAGTTGGGCCCTAGGCGATTGCACTTCAAAACTACCTTAGGAACGGCTCTGCATTTTTGGTTTGGTAGTTTGTTATGTTGTTATGATATGCTTGTATGTTGGAATTGTTGTCTATGTATGAAGCATATTGTTGGATCTTTTTGTTCTTAGCTATGTTTCAAATTGAGTGGCACTCTAGTTATGTTTTGCTTTTGAAGTTGGAGTTTAGTATACATGACCTTTGGAAATATGTAAGATTGTATAGTGCTCTTATTCACTTATGTGCTTGCTTGTGCTGCATGATTTGTGTTTCGGTTTGAAACTTAGAACACAAAAATAAGGCAAGAAAGAAGTGTTTTACCTAAATGAAGAACCAGATAATAACAATAAAAGTGAGAATATAGGGTGAGATGACCCTTTCGAGATATAAGTTTCAAAAATTGGGTTGTTCGTAATATGTCTCACGTCTGCAAGTTTGCAACCACAAGGGAAAACTTAGAACACATAATATATCTCTCGAAAAGCTCCTCTGACGTCAGTTAGTGAGTTCGAATAGTTATAGCGGTAATTAGGAAATGATTCGACTTTCGATTTGAAAACCAGTTTGAAGCTTGGGGTAAGCTTTGTTGTGGAATGAATTTAGAGAGAGAGATGCTCCGAGAATATTATGATATTAGGTTATGGCCTTATACTCCCCTTTTTAGTCACATCAAGGGTTTTGTTTCGGTGATGAAACGAGGAAGTCAAAAACACTTGAAATACCGTAAGTGGAAGCGTTATCAGGAACGGCGATTCGTGGAAGGAAGTGACTTGAATTCCTGCAATACAACACGTTAGCCTTGTCCGGGGGGTGATCTCCCGGAAAACCCCTCCGACGCTCAAGTTAGAACGGAGATGTGAGATTAATGGATAAATGATTATGGATTGAATGCAGGAACAGAGATGTCGGGGTTGAGATTACTTGTATCTGGGTAGGTTAATGAAATGGAGTATGAGTAAGGATATCAAGAGGGTTATTCTCAGCTGCTCTTTCCTTTCTGATGGTTGTCTCTATTTATAGTGGTGGAAAAGAAGTTACTTCTGAGAGGAGGTTGATTATTATGGGTGATAGTGGGCAGTTATCAGCACCAAAGAAGGGGAACCATGGAATGAGGAATGAAAGGTAGTTATCAAAAGGGGAATCAGGTCAATCTGGAGGTTACCTCCCAGAGGAAGTTAGGGTATTTGGGGGTTACTAGCTCATGGGCCAATTAAGGAGATTGGGGAATTCAAAAAAAGCCCATTGACCAAAAGTCAAGGTCAACACGAAAAGTCAAAGGGTATTAAGGTAATATGACATTAATAACTTAAATAAATAAGTAAATTAAATGAGTGATACCATGACATTTAGCCCCACGCATGAAGGATGATATAAAAAGGGAGCCCCAACGACTTGAAATATCTTGGGACCCCTATCTAGGGATCCGACTTGTCGATGTCACTGATTCACGATGACTTGAATAGATTTGATTATGGGACCCTTCTCAAGGGGTCCGACTTATAAACATTGCTGATTTTTCGACTTTGGAAAATACTGATTTTAATGAGATTTGCAATAATGATAGAGGAAGTAGAATATAACCGGATACTTGTGAATGTTGGAGCTGGATAATCTGAAAGTGAAAATTCTGATATATTGATATTTGGACATGACAACACTGAGAAAAAGTGACAATACTGAGAAAATGCAAAGATGATGCGACTATGCCGCGGAATGAAACTGATGATTATTGACTGGCCTCTTGCGAATCTTATTAAATGAAGTATTTCTTCAAGTGATCTCCATTCCATGGGCGGGGTAATTTCTTTCCCTTCGTGTCTTCTAGTTCGAATGTCCCGGGTTTGATGACACGGATAACTTTGAACGGGCCATCCCAGTTGGCTCCTAGTTTCCCTTTATCTACGAATTTTTCCCGTGGCTTCAATTTTGCGGAGCACAAAGTCGCCAACTTGAATGCGTTCAGTCTTGACGTGTCGATTGAAATTACGAATCATCTTCTGTTTTTGGGCCATGTATCTTAACAGTGCATTCCCCCGTGTTTCTGGAAGCAGATCTAAGTTTGCCCTTTTTTCTTGTTCATTCTCGCTGTGTGAGTAGTAGGTGACCCTTGTGGAGGGTATACCTATTTCTATTGGGAGCACGGCTTCGGACCCGTATACCAAGGTAAATGGGGTATGTCCTGTTGCCTCTTTGACGGTTGTTCGACTTGCCCGTAGGATGCCGGGTAGTTCTTCATCCCAAGTACCTTTGGCCCCTTCTATTTTCTTTTTGATGCCATTCAAAATTTCCTTGTTTGCTGACTCGACTTGGCCGTTGGTTTGAGGTCGAGATACTGAACTGAATCTGATTTGAATGTTGAACCTGTCGCAGTATTCTATTGTTTTCTTACTGACAAATTGTCTCCCATTGTCGGTGATGATCACACGAGGGATGCCGTATCTTGTAATGATATTTCGCCATATGAACTGACAGACTTGTTTGTCTGTGATTGAGCTAAGGGCTTCTGCTTCCACATACTTGGTAAAGTAATCAATGGCCACGATAATGAATTTGCGTTGTCCCTTCGCCGGAGGAAAGGGGCCAAGGAGATCTATACCCCACTTGTCAAAAGGTAGGACGACTTGAATAGCGGACAAGTAGTTTGACGGTTTTCTCCCGATCTTTGAATGATATTGGCATCGGGGACATCGTCTGATCAATTTTTCGGTGTCACCCCTGAGGGACGGCCAGTAGTATCCATTTCTAAGGACTTTGCCAATCACGGTTTGTACTCCTTCGTGTTCCGCATCCGCCTTCGTGTATTTCGCGGAGTATGTAGTTTCCTTCTTCATGAGAAACACACTTCAGAAGGGGGTGTGTAAATGACTTTTTGTAGAGCGTTCCTTCGTGGAATTCGAACCATCTGGCGTTCTTTTGAAGCATTTTTGCCTGATTCTCGTCTTGGGGGAGCGTCTGATTTTGCAAATATTTGATGTATGGCTCCATTCACATTTCTGATCTATCAATGGTGTTAACCATGAAGTTGATGCTGGGGTTAGGAAGTACTTCCCAGATAATATCGCGAGCCGTGGATGTTTCGGTTGAACTGGCGAGTTTTGCCAGGGAATCGGCTTGTGCATTTTGGGATCTTGGGATGTGGACCATTGTGAATTTGTCGAATTTCCTGACAAATTCTCTTACTTGCTGCAAGTACATCTTCATGCTATCATCCTTGGCTTCGAATTCCCCGTTCACTTGTCCGACTATTAGTTGGGAGTCAGAGAAAGTGGATAATACTTTAGCCCCTGCTTCATAGTAGATTTTGAGCCCCATGAGTATTCTGCCTCATTGTTGGAGGCCGCGAACTCGAATCTGACCGCTCTTTCCATACGGACCCTGGCGGAAGATACAATCAGAAGCCCGGCTCCGCTTGCTGATTGCGTTGAGGACTCATCTACATACAACCTCCATTCTTGATTAGGTTCAGGATGATGAGGGATAGTGCTCTCGGCAATGAAGTCAGCCAAGGCTTGGGCTTTGATTGCTGTTCGTGTCTCATATTCAATGCCGAAATCTGCAAGTTGATTAGCCCAATCAGTGATGCGGCTCGATTTGTTTTTCCCTTCCAGAATCTTTTTCAAAGGTTGGCTGGTCCGGACGATGATCTGGTGGGGTTGGAAGTACGGTTTCAATTCCTGCTCGCCATCACGATTGCAAATAAGACCTTCTCCACTTCGCTATAGTTTCCCTCTGAGCCTCGGAATGCATGGCTCACATAGTATATTGGGAGTTGCTTCTTTTCTCTTTCCGCGGCTAGTACTCCCGACAACGAGTATTCGGAGATAGAGACGTATAGGACTAGCTTTTCCCCATTGATGGGTGAAACTAGTTTCGGCAAAGAGGACAGGTGCTCTTTTAACTGGCGGAAGGATTCTTCAGCTTCTCTTGTCCATTCGAAATTTGTTTTGTTTGATCGTTTTGAAGAAGGGTGAACATTTGTCCGCGGACTTGGATAGAAATCTCCCTAAGGCAGCTATACATCCCGTTAGCTTTTGGACTTCTTTCACGGAGGTGGGGGACTTCATATCTTGAATGGCCCGAATCTTGTTAGGATTTGCTTCAATGCCTCGCTCGTCTACCAGAAAGCCGAGACACTTTCCTCCAGTGATCCCAAACACGCACTTATCTGGATTGAGTCGAATTTGGTGTTTCCGGAGGTTGTGAATGTTTCGCGGAGGTCCGCGGCATGTTCAGACGTTTGCTTGCTTATTGTAATCATGTCGTCCACGTATACCTCCAAGTTTCGGCCTATCTGAGATCGAACGACCTTGTTGACCATTCTTTGGTAAGTGGCTTCTGCATTCTTTAACCCAAAGGGCATGACTCTGTAACAGTACACTCCGGCATTCGTGATGAACGCTGTATGCGGCTGGTCTTCGGTTGCTAACGGAATTTGATGGTAACCTGCGTTAGCATCCATGAAACTCAGTAGGGCGTGGCCTGCCGTGAAATCTACCAAACGATCTATCTTGGGGAGAGGATAATCGTCCTTGGGGCATGCCTTGTTTAGATCCGTAAAATCAACACACATCCTTCACTTGCCATTTGATTTTTTTACGAGGACGACGTTCGAGAGCCAGTCGGAGTATTTGCATTCTCGGATGAACCCTGCTTTCAACAACTTTTCCATTTCTGATTTGGCCGCCTCTATTCTTTCTTTCCCCTGATGTCTTAGCTTTTGCCTCACAGGTTTGTAGCCTGGCTTTATGTCAAGTTTGTGGCACATGACACTTGTAGGGATGCCAGACATTTCTTCCGTGGAAAAAGCGAAGACGTCGCGGAACTCGGCGAGGGTAGCCATGATATCCTGCTTGACCGCGTTAGGAAGATCTTTCCCTATCTTGATGTGTTTTCCTTCGAACATGTCTACCTCCTCGTATCGCTCTACGGGGTGAGGCCTTTCGTGCGTGTTAGGGTTCTCCAGATACACGCTCATGACAGTTGGGGAATCTTCTTCCCTCTCTCTTTTGAAGGAGGTGACGGAAGCTCCTCGCTTTAAGGTGTTGATGAGGCATTGGCGCGCCGTCACCTGATCCCCCTTGAGGATGCCAACCTGTCCGTCATCCTTCTCGAACTGTAGTAAGAGTTGATGCGGAAAGATTGCAGCTTTGATCTTGTTGATGAGTGGAAGCCCCATGATGGCATTGTAGGGGAATGTGAGATCCACCACCGTGAATCGTATGGGCACGGTTCTGCTTCCATCTCTTTCCCCTACCCGCACGGGGAGTATGATCGTTCCTAGTGGAATGACCTGATTACCCCCAAACCCGATCAAGGGTTTATCGAGGGGTTGTAAGTGCTTTTCTTCAAACTTCATTTTTCTCAAGCATTCCATCGTTATAAGATTAGCCGTGCTTCCGGTGTCTACTAGTACCCTTTTGACTTTCATTTGCCCAATTTTGAGGGTAACCACCAGAGGGTCAGTATGTGGTTGTTGCAGCGTTTGGGAGGTAGTGGCATCGAATCTCATAATCGGTCCACTTGATTTGTTTTTTGGAGGTCCTTTGAGGAGAGTATGGACGCTATCTTTCGCCGCGCAAATGGTAAGATATTTTTCAGTGTAGCCTCCAAAAATCATATTGATAGTTCCTTGTGTGTTGGAACTTTCGCGCCTGGCCTCGTCCCTCTTGGGGGATCTGCGTCTTTGATTCCAAGGCCTCCTTTCCGCTTCTCTTCCTGCGTCATAGTCCTTCCGGTTGATGAACCTCGACAGCTTTCCCTCATCGGACAATTGATGTAGGATACGTTTGAGTTCGCGGCATTGGGCCAAAGTGTGGCCGTGTTCTTTGTAGTAATTACACCACAGATTGTAGTTGCGTCGATCGGAGGGAATGGTAGTAGGAGGTGGAGTTGGCAACTCATCCCGGACGGCAAAGAATATGTCCTTCCTGTTCCGGTTGAACATCGGGTCGTTATCTCCATCTAGCAAATTTCGCGTCTTGGACTCCCCTTCAGCGACATATACATGTCGGGATCATGGAGGTCCCATGTCTGATGGAGGTTCTGGACGACGCGACATGTAGTTTCTATCCCTTCTTGATGAATGTTCCTCTCTGTTCCTTGAAGAATGATTGGAGGATATTGGATCCTTCTTTTCTAACCTTCGTTTTTTGGGGTCATGTGCCTGACATATCTCGGAGGCCGTGACATAGCTTTGACATTGCTTCATGGCCTTCGCGTATGTCTTCACTTGACTCTCGACCAACTGGAACTTCAGCCTTTGAGCCTTCATTCCATTGTTCAGGGCGTTTAATGCGATTGATTCCTCCAAATCAGTTACTTCCAATACTGCCTCGTGGAATTTCTTCAAATATGATGATATGGATTCCCCTTCCAATTGCGTTATGCTGAGCAAGTGGAAGTTCGATTTCTCCTGCCTTCTGGACACTACAAAATGACCCAGGAATTTGCCTTCTAATTGGGCAAAATTGTGGATACTTCCTCCTGGAAGGAAGGTGTACCACGTCAAGGCTACTCCTGTGAGAGTAGTTGGGAAGAATTTGCACCATAATGCTGGGTTGGTGGTGTATAGCAGCATCAAGTTCTTGTAGGCCATCAAGTGTTCCTCTGGGCAGGACGTTCCATCGAAGGCGGCCATATTTGGGATTTTTATTTTCCCGGGGTTGGGAGTATTCAGTATCTTCGGAGCCAGCAGAGAGATTATTAGCATAAGATCTTCGGGGAGGCTACTCTTGCCGGCCTCATTCCGCGGCATGGTGATGGGGCTGATGGGACGGCTAGATCCCGCGAGTTGTGCTTTTTTCCTTTCTTCCCTCCTTTTGTCCACCAGCGATTGAACGCTTTCGGATGCCCTTTGCTTCTTGCTTTCTAGGCAGGTACGAGCTTTTCGAGAGGCGGTCTTAGATTCGTCATCTCGAGGATCACTCCTGTTGAGACTTGTATGAGTCCTTGATCTCTCCCGTCTTTTCTTATTTCTTCTGCTGGAACGTGACATCCCCGAGTTCCCATCTTGAGATTCATGGGATTTCGGTATCTTATGATGGGGTTCAATTCGTTCTTGCAGATTTTTTATTTGGTCCGCCATGTCGTCCAACACTCGTAGTTGAGTAGGGTTATTATTTATGACGGCGCGGAGTTGTTCGGAGAAGGCGGCAGTAAGGCTTCGTGCTAGCATGTCCAGATCATGACGAGTCACGGCTTGATTGTTAGCGTGGCCCGCTGAAGTGTCTGTATCCGTGCTATGCACGGTAGCGGTTTGTGTTGGATTTTTCTTGGGAGCCATGACTTTTTTTTTCTAGTCCCCACAGACGACGCCAAACTGTTTCGGTGATGAAACGAGGAAGTCAAAAACACTTGAAATACCGTTAGTGGAAGCGTTATCAGGAACGGCGATTCGTGGAAGGAAGCGACTTGAAAATTCCTGCAATACAACACGTTAGCCTTGTCCGGGGGTGATCTCCCGGAAAACCCCTCCGACGCTCAAGTTAGAACGGAGATGTGAGATTAATGGATAAATGATTATGGATTGAATGCAGGAACAGAGATGTCGGGGTTGAGATTACTTGTATCTGGGTAGGTTAATGAAATGGAGTATGAGTAAGGATATCAAGAGGGTTATTCTCAGCTGCTCTTTCCTTTCTGATGGTTGTCTCTATTTATAGTGGTGGAAAAGAAGTTACTTTTGAGAGGAGGTTGATTATTATGGGTGATAGTGGGCAGTTATCAGCACCAAAGAAGGGGAACCATGGAATGAGGAATGAAAGGTAGTTATCAAAAGGGGAATCAGGTCAATCTGGAGGTTACCTCCCAGAGGAAGTTAGGGTATTTGGGGGTTACTAGCTCATGGGCCAATTAAGGAGATTGGGGAATTCAAAAAAAGCCCATTGACCAAAAGTCAAGGTCAACACGAAAAGTCAAAGGGTATTAAGGTAATATGACATTAATAACTTAAATAAATAAGTAAATTAAATGAGTGATACTAGGACAAGTTTATTTATTGCTATAGATCAAAAGAACATTCTGGAGATAAATGATGATGTGGTGATGTTTGTTTGGTCGAAAAAGAATATGGGATGGGATCATGGTAGTTATCTTGGCAATTTTTATAGAGATCATGGGCAATCATAGGCAGTTACGATAGTTTGGCGGTTATGGTGGTTATGTAGGTTATAGTGTAAGAATGTTATCGTGGTGGCCTTTAACGTTATTTTCAATATGGGCCTTTGCTTGTGAAAATTATGAAAGCTAGCAATTGTAATTTGTTTTGGAGGATAGGTGAGTGGAATGAAGGGAGAGCGAGGGTTTGATTTCTTTCATTTGGATATGAAATGGGGAATGGGAATGGGAATGGGAATGGGAATGGGAATGGGAAGGGATTTTGCAAGAAAAGAGATTATGCTCCTTCTCGCTTATCTCCCTTCGCCTCTCTTTCTCTTCCGTCTATTTCTTTTCATGATTGTTACATGTAAACCTATGTTACTTAGACTTGGATACTGATGTCGTATACTGGTACGTGTTCAAGTGTCGGATACGTCTAAATATTCAATTTTACGCCTAAACTGAAGCGTCTAATTGCCATACCAATGTCCGAGCATCAAGGATCAGACACTGGTACATGAAGCAAAATGAAGAGTCCGAGTAATATAGATGTAAACTAAACGGACTGGTAATACCAAATATCTGCTTTTTTTGTTGCTAGTATGTCCAAAATACCTAGTATAGGCATATCTGACAAGCAATATTGTACCAACTGTGGATAATGTAGCTAATAAAGCTGAGAAAAGTTGTGATCAGAAGATTACTCCAGTGACTCCAGCCAAACCAAAGCCTTTATCTGCTGCTGTTATTGATATCGTTGGTAGTGAGGAGCGTGATGTCCATGCTAGCCACAAATCGAATCCACCGAGCGAGGGAATTTCTGCTACGATGTCAGAAGAATATGGTGCTGATCAAGCAGGTGGAATCACGGATGGGGACGAAAAGAGTGGTGGCACGGCAATTACTGCATCTGTGACCCCCATGAGCAAGAGAATGCGCGACCTTATGGTGGTCACGAGTGATGATGATTCTGAGGATTATGAACGTAAGCCCAGTAAACGAGCTATTAAAATAGAGAACAGTGATACCGAGGATGAAGATGGTAATGATATTACACCAGCAAGACAGGTTTTGGGCGGGGTTCCTAGTGAGAGCGAAGATGATGATGATAGAATTCCTTTGAGTCGACTCAAGAGAAAATGTGCTCAAGTCTCGAGGCAACCTGCTGGAACCTCAAATTCAAATCAGCCAAGGAGATGCCTTGTTAAAATTGGACAAGCTCAAATGAAAAATCGAGCTCAGGAAATAGAAAATGATGACGAGTCATCATCAGAAAGTAGACTCAATAGCTCAAACAGTTTCATTGTGGATGACTCTGATGACGAGGATCTGGAAGATGATGAGCCGAAAGAAGGTGGGAACGATTCATACGACCAGGAAGAGAGTTCAGATAGTGATCTTGATTATGCAGATATAATTTCTAAATTTAGAAGCAGAAGAAATCCCAACTCAAAATGGATTCATGAAGGTGATATGCTCTCGGATTTTGGTAAAAATCCTGTGTTGTGCTTGAAGGCTGTATGCGCTCTTTATCGCCTACAAACCAATGAAGAGAAGGCATGCAAGATAAGTCTCTTTCATAATGGACGAGGCTTTAGCAGAATAGATGCAACGAGGTAATATTTACTACTATTCTTATACATGGCTTTGGTAATATTCATGATAAAATATATATAACATATACCGGCGCTTCAACCATCAGCTTCAGCTCTTGGTTGAGTTGGTTACATTAATATTTTCTTTTGTTTCATTTTTTTTGTTATTATTTTTCGTTCGAGAATTATGGCAAGTCACCTTAAGTATCCTATATATTTTGTGTTAGTGGAACACATTTGGGGGAGTTTCTTACTGACGGGGATCCAAAAGGCGATCTAGTGAAATCTGTGGAGGAGTTGAAAGAGCATGATCGCGATGGAGTTGAAAAGTGTCGTAGATTGGCACAACACTATTCTAAGCAACTGTTCAAGATCTACGAGAGCGGAGAAGATCCCTTCTTCCCATAACAGCTTCTTCAAACATGGGATGATTTTGGTATGTATATATTTTGCACAACTATCTCTAGGGTATTTTGTGCAACTTTCTAGTTCTTACGAAACTATAACCTTCTTCCGGGTATCCCTATATTAAGTATGGTTACTACTAACTACTAGTGAATAGTGATGTAGTAAACTAGTAATCTAGTATGTATATAAAACTTTGTTTCCGGGTAAGTATCCTATATCCATGTAACCCTTCTTTCATTATAATCTGCTTAGTGACATTGGACTAATGTTATCCTAGCATACATGGCAGGTTGTCAACCGGTTATAATGGGTAATTTATTTACTAGTTTTTGATACTGCAACATTATATAAATCATGTAAGAGTTTTTGAAAAAAAATGTTGCAATTTCAATGGAATGGAGAGAGTATGGAGGAGCTCATCAATGGCTGCGCTAGCCTTGTTTATTACATTGAACCCATGAAGACCTTTCATTGGTAACTCTTCATTTTCATGTTTCTTTTGATGACTTGATAAATTATTAAGATGAATTTATTTTGGGGTAGGATCGGTATTAATTCGTTCTTTTTAATGATTAGTTTATCGTTTCGTTCAGAAAATCGCTAACAATGTTTGCATAACATCTCTTATGTAATACCGCGATTTGCTAACAATGTGTTAGCGGTTCGCTTAACTTTCTTGTTGCCTCCAAACACTAATTCTACATGGCGGGTACGTAATTGAGAAATAAAATTTTTAAGGCGGTATTTTAGAAACTTTAATCTTTTTAAATACTGTTTATGAAAAAATTCCTTTTCTTGTAACTTGTAAACATATCTTATTTTTTTTATATAATTGATGAAGCTCAGAGACGATTTTGCACTTGTTATTAAGATTGATATATATATATATATATATATATATATATATATATATATATATATATATATATATATATATATATATATATATATATATATATATATATATATATATATATATATATATATATATATATATATATATATATATATATATATACATGTTTATGTTTGTCAAAAGGAAGTATTCACAATTCATGGCTGCTTATACTATAAATAGTAATCAAAATGATTACAACAAAGCACAAATTCTTATATAAAATAGAATTATTAGCATATGTAATTCTATTTAGAAGTCGTTTCACCAAGAGACAATTTCTCACAAGATTTTTTGACTTAACAAAGAAGCATATGAATCTAGTTTTTATATAGACAATTTGTGGCCTCCGAAATCAGTTGTAAGCTATTGTTCATTGAGTTCATGCTATTGAGTTGTGCTTTTAAGTTATACGTTAGCCGACCTCTTTTTATTCTTTTCACTTGTGATCACTTGTGATTCATATGAATAAGATTGCAAAAAATTGAAAATAATGAGCTTTTTAAATAAAATTCCAAAATAAATTTTAAAAATTTTAATTCTCGAACTAAATATCTTTGTATTCGAGTTTATGATCAAAGTTTATTTACTGTTATTGACAACGTATAAGAGAAGTACATTTTAAAAGTCAAACAAAGTTACCACAATTTTATTCGTTGTTAGTAACAGACAATGACATATCTTTTAAAAGAAACATTAAATCAATTGTATTGATTAGTTCGTTATCCATGATAGAATACTATCCATTGTTTTTCTTTTGTTCTTTTAAAAGTTGGTCAAAATAGTTTTTTAATTTTGATTTTTAAAGTCTGCATTTTATCCGAATCCAGGTAAAATACAATCGGCAAATAAACTTTTTGGCTATTTAAAAAACAATTGAAAAAAACCTTTTAAGAATCATTTGAGATAAATCTTAAGAGGATGCATAAGGCTTGCGTTAAATACTTGGACAAAATGACATCATTTAAGATGGGGTCATGTTTTCTTGTTTAGACTTTGGCTGGAGAAAGAACACGTTATTTAGACTTTCAGGTTCCGTTTTTCTTGCACATTCACATCACGCACAAGTTTTCTTATTCAATATGCATATTTTTTCGTTTTACGATATTTGCTATATTTTTTTCATTTGTTTTACAATACTATGCATTATTATATATGGAGTTTTTCACCAAATTACTTACTTATTGGACCCTCTCCAGTTTAGAATACGTACTACTTCTTCGTCCTCAAAATTTGCATCAATTTCTAGTTTAAATTGTTTGCATTATTTGGATTTCACCGTTATCGTCATCGTATCCAGTGTATCCCGCATTCCCGCTCATGAAAACTATAATCAGGGTATGAGGAAGAAAAAAAGACGACAACTCATACTCATAAAGGGGATGCGGCCAATCCTCAGAAAAAGAGACTCCTACAATGAAAATAATTGAGTAAAAATGATCTCACCACCTTCTTTATTTTAATCTCAACTATACATTTAAATTCTCCTTTAATATAATCTACACAAATCATTTTCTTTTTTCATTTGACATCACATTATCAAAACTTTTCATATATTTCTTAAAAATCACGGTATCTTTCTTTGATTCATTTTCATTAGGACATGGGGAGTACATTACTATATATGACTTTTTCACTAAATTATTAACACACCCCTGTAAGTATTATAACATGAAAGTAGTATGTTTCTATGAGTTTGCCAACATTTCCATTTAGATATTCTTTTTACTTTGCAATATTTCTATTTTGAAAATGTCTTTAATATTTTATTTAATTTATATTTGCATATCTACTCTTACTGTCAATCTTATCGACACAATTTACATCACTTTCTTAATACTCGTGCAAATATTTTATGTTGCATTTTCAATAGAATAGATGAAGTAACTCTATTTTATGGGAAAATAAATAAATAATTTGTCGTTGCCACGCTGTACAATATATTTCTAGAAGGCTATTTATTGGTCTTAAACTCATGGTAGTAGTGCCTAATTTTGGACCTCTCAATAATCACCTAACCAAATAGATTTAGCTAATATTGCCACCTAATTAATAAAACAAACTAAACTGTTTATTGAATATTTTGGTTTGTAATTATTATTTCTTTCTTGTTTTAAGAAACTTGCTATAAGTTTTTTAATTGTTGCATAATGATTTTTCCTATATTTTTAATTTTTGTTATTTATTTTGAAATTTACTATTATATTCTTTATGCATATTTTCACGCATATACTTATTTTTACCCTATCTTCATTCTTCACAACCAACAAAATTTTAACAACCTATAAAACAACTAAGTAATGCGTTTGATGAGATATAAATGTATAAGTCGCAGAGAGGATTAAAACGAAGAAAATCGAGAAGTTTGAGATATAAACGTATAAATCGGAGAGAGGACTAAAACAATTATAGTGTGATAAAATGTGTTATAAAACATATTATAAAACACTAATTTTGAGTGATTGAATTATAAAAATATCAATTTTGCAATTTTATCTAAAAATTTCAACTTTAGAGATCTTTTATTTTGAAACACCGAACCTATTGATGATAATCACAAGAGCTATGTATACATATGTGACATTATTCTATTGGTCCATACATATTTTTCTTTTAATTTTTTTAATAGTTAGAATTTTAAAATAATATTTCAAAGTTGAGATTTTTAAAATAAAATGCCTTCAAAAATTAAAATTTTTAAATAATATTAATATCCTAAAGTTGAATTTTTTAATATTGAACACCCAAAGTTAAAATTTTCAAATTCAATGTTTCCTATTTTTAAATCATAAAAGTTATTCAATATTTAAATCATCATCATACCTTCATTTAGAAAGAAGTCAATCAATTGAATTAAAGTCTTATTTTTTGTAAATAAAATATTGTCATTTTAGATTTTTCTAAATGAGTCGCTCATAAATTTATAATTTTCAATATTCATAACCTTCTTAAAGTCTAAAAAAGAAAAACAAAATTGAACGACACAATTAAATAGTTGACTAAGAAAAATCCCCCCATAAAAATTGAAATATTCCTGATTTGACTTCAACCCAAAATAATAGGAACCCAACAACAGAAAAAAAAAGGTACTATTTGTTGTTCTTTTAGCGATTGCCCTAAGCCCTGACTCCGCCCTGACTCCGCCCTGCCCCGAAGGTTTTTCTGCTTCTGGTAACTTCTATTTTTCCTTCCTTCTTCTTCATCCCAATTTACAATCTTCATGATGATCTTTAACTATCTTATTATTCTCATAAATTCTTGTTTAAATCACCCATAAAGTTGGGTTTTTTTAATACACCCATAAAGTTTTAATCTTTTTAAAAAATTAATATTCTTTACATTTTATTCCATTGTTGATTGATTTTATGATTTGGTTTATTTGGGTATCAAATTCTTCTTAATTGATAGCGACCCATTTGTTGTTTCTAAGATTGTAGGAGGAAAAAGTGGTAAATCAATGGTGGAATCTAATGAAACTAATCTCCATCATAGACATTGGATGAGCTCTGAAGAATCATCAAATGAGTTTTTGATTGAAGAAATTAATACCTTTCTCATGTCAGAAAATGTGGTTAATAATGAGATGTTATTGAAGATACAAAATCAATCCTTGAAGAGAATTTCAAGTGATAATAATTTGAATAATTTGGCAGCAAATGCTATTTCTGCTGCTGGTGCTGCCATTCTTTCTGCTGTCATTGTTAATCCTCTTGATGTTGCAAAGGTTTGTTTTTTTCTTTTTTTATCCCCAGAAGTTTCTTTTAATGAGATGGGTACTTTTGTTTTGTATGATTTCAAATGATTGGAATTTTCGGTGAGGCTATCTTATTGTTTGATGTTTGTTGTATTAAATTGGTGATTTTTATTTATACAAGAACATCTTTGGCTTAGTTTTTGATGCCCATCTTTGATTTGAATATCTCGTGTAATTGTAGTTTGGGTTGGTGTGGTTTTAGCAATGAGAGAATTGACTTTCTGTCAGTGGTCATTGTTAACGATTTTGATCGAATATTGTTAAACTTTTGTCCAAAATTGATTATTCCCTTAACGAGTAAACTCGGGTACTGATGTTGGATACTAGCACGTGTCCAAGTGTCGGATACGTCTAAATGTTCAACTTTACGCCTAAAATGAAGTGTCTAAGTGGCATACTAATGTTTTGAGCATCAAGGATCGACACAAATGCGTGAAACAAAATGAAGAGTCCGAGTACCATAGGTGTTAACAATAAAGAGAACAATGATAATAAATGCACTTTCTGCAGAACCTGGTGAGGTAGGTATTGATGTCGGCTGCTTGATCCCTGACTAGCTAGAATATCTGAAGCATTCGTGTAATTGATCATGGTTAGTCATGTGGGTATTGCCATTGCATGGTGGAAAATTTTGACTGGCTTAAGTTGGTTTCTTTAGGATCGCTGTTCATCTTAGTATGTTCAGATGTTATCAAGTTAGAGAAAGTATTGTTCTTTTCTAACCATCTACAAAAGATTATGTATCGTTTTAGATGTAAAAGAACAAGAATGCTGTAGCATGAACAATGCAAAGCCTTTAAAGATAAGTTATTGATGCAGGCAGCTTCATCCTTGATTTGTTGAGATTTGAGTATCATTGATGGGTTTTTATCGCTAAATTCTCTAGGTGGCATTTATTTAGCAAGACCGAGTAGTGGGGAGGACTTATTTTAATAGGCTCACATTGGTTCAGTGTAACTTTTGTTGTTCATCATAGCATTTTCAAATGATTGTTTCTTCCTTTTTGTGAGTATTTCTTTTTGTGTCTACAACTACTTCTTTATTGAGCCGATGTTGAGTAATTTACTCTTATTGGGGGAACTCTGAATGGGGTTCATTTGGTGGTACCGTGTTAGACCGGTTGATCTAAGCTTAGGATGGGTATGGGCTTAAGAAATTTGAAGAACTAGGTCCAAATGTTGGCAAATCATGGTTGGCCACAAGAGGGATCTGAATCAAGAGACTTAGTAGTGGTCAACATGCGTTTTGACCGAACAAGCATTAAGACAGCAAATTGCATGGCCTGATGAGAAAATACTAGTCTAGGAACTGGCCAAGCGCCCAGCAACAGGTCTTGCTCAGCTCCAACACGTTTAGGCCATCAGCGTTTTTGCCCCGCAGCCTTGGTCATCCAGCAGCCCAACTTCCAAACATCCACCACATGGCTGACAAGTGGACCGCAGGCTGCAGTAGTGAGCATGTGAGTGTGGGGCAAGCAAGATTACTTGTCTGCGTATGAGTTGGGACAAGCAAGAGTCCGCCTTTAGTTATTTAAGATAGTGCAGGAATTGCTTTCCACGGTATCTTGGATTTTATTTTTTTTCTGTTTAGATGAGAACTTTATCTTTGGTCTTTCAATTTTAAACAGGATTTGATGTTAGTAAAGCTATAAAGATATGGCACATAGGTTGCAATTCGAACTAGACTTCAGAATTCAAAAAAAAATTAAAAAAATGAATTGTTCAAGAAAAAAGAGAACACTGTTTTTGTTCTTTGGTGAGTGAAGCCATTGTTCCAAGAAAAAAATTATTGTATTTTTAAGGTGAGTAAAGCCTAGAAAAGTGTTGTCCAACTACAAAGGTGTGAGTATTTCACTTGATGGCTTGAAGAGGGCGTACTTTCATTGAGGAATGAGAATTCCTCACGTGCAACCTCTTTTCCATGGGAGTGAATGTGTATCTCTTGCCAACATCATAAGCTTTTGCATATTAGCAAGCCATCTAAGGGAGTATTCCAAGAAGCCTCAAGGGGATATTATTCATTGTAGCAGTTTTTTGATAAGCTTTTAATCAACTCTTCAGTATTTTGCATTGCTTGATGTTTCCTTATTTTGGATGCCTTTTAGGATGAGTAGGGGTTTGTACTTCCAATTGATATGCTTGTTAATTTAAAAAGTTGGCTCATAGGTTGATGTGAGAAAAGCCTTTCACTTTCATATGTCATAAATTTCTATAATATGGATTAGGAAGGGGATGGGAGGGACACTTGATGTGGATTAAACAGGCATTTTGCAAATGTTGACTTTAAATGGCTTAGAGCACAAAAAGACATTGCACTTTCTTGTATATCACCTTAATGTTTACTAGGCACATCAATGTTTCATTTTAATGAAGGTGTGTTATAGATCAGATGAGAGAGCTCATGTGAAAAGAATAGTCTATTTGGTGAGGGAGCCCATATCATCTATAAACCCTCATCAGATTCTTACATAACTAATGTGAGACTAGTCTCATGACATGCAATGCGCTTAAATCCATAGCAAAGGGGTGGTGCAAATGTTACAAGTGATGAAATGATTTTTTTAAAAAGGAATGATGGCCATTTAACATTCTTTTCAGGTTATATTTAACTTTGTGTGTTATGGCTCCCCAGATGATATTTTATATTTGATCGTATCAATCTAAATTATATATTACACATTCTGGGCTTTTCAATGTAAAAGTTGTGCTTATGTTTCCTCATCCTCATCTATAATTTGAATATGGCAGACAAGGTTGCAAGCACAAGCTGCAGGAGCTGCATATGCACATCCATTAAGCAATGCCCTCAGTCGGATGGCAGTTTTTGGGCCCAATATGGTATGTCTGTAAGAGCTTGATCATTCATTGAAAAGCATTTGCAGCATCTTGAATGTTGATATATTCTCATCATAACTAATCTTCACATTTTTGTAATGATTTTTCTCTTTGTATTCATTGATTGCAGATGTTTGCAGACTTAAGATGTTCCCCCTCGTGTGCACGGGCTGGCATTCAGGGAACAGTATCGATTTGTCCACCTGATTGCTTTCATTATAAAGGAACACTGGATGTTTTGTACAAAATCGTCAGACAGGTTAGTTTTTAAAAGTTCCTTTTTTCTGCCTATGATGACTTCATCTTTAATCGTCAACCCCATAATCTTCAATTTGTAGTGGTAACAAATAGAATTCAATATAAAGTACCTCTGCTTGAACTTTGAATCTGTAATTTTATTTTTGTTCATGATTCCTGCCAACTTTATAGGAGTATTAGGGACTGTGACATGCCAACTTCATAGCAGGATGTGTTTATTACTCTCTTTAATTGCACAAATATAAGAAAATGGTGGGGACATCAAGTTTGTGTAGATAGAATTAAAAAGAAGAGAAAGTAAGAGAAAATATGTGGATAAGAATTAAAAAAAAGTGGTGGGGACATTACCCCAAATGGAAATGTTTCAAATTAATACGGAGGACTAAAATAGAAATGTTGGGATATTCATGGGTACTTCAGTTGGTCATTATTCCCTCTATCCCGTTGAGTATGCAACACCAAATTTGCACAAGTATTAAGAAAGTGGCGAAGATAATTAAACTGTGTGGATAACGCTAAAAGTAGTTGTGTGGATAAGAATTCATGAAGGTGGTGGGAACATTACCGAAAATAGAAATGTTGCTAAGTAATAGAGACAGAACAAAATAGAAATGTTGGTAAACTCATGGGGACAGAGGGACTAGTTTGTATTGTTGTGCATTTTACTTGATTACATGCAATTACGTCCATCGAATTTTACTCCTTTGTTGTATTCATTTGTTTTTCCTTATGCTTTAAATTTTGGGAATTTGTAATTGTTTACCATTATACAGGAAGGGATTGGAAGACTTTGGCGAGGAACAAATGCTGGTTTGGCGCTAGCTATACCAATGGTAATTTCTTGTGCTTAATGAATATGATGGCAATTTTACCCACTTGAAGTTGTCAATTTCATAAGGCATATGCACTTTGCATTTCAGGTGGGTATTTATCTCCCCTTTTATGACGTATTCCGCATTCGCATGGAAGAATATGCAGCTGAAAATGCTCCAAGTGTGGAGCCATATGTTCCATTTGTCGCTGGAGCTATGGCACGCTCATTAGCCTGCAGCACTTGCTATCCTATTGAACTTGCTCGAACTCGAATGCAGGTGCTTTTTTTTCCAAGTCTTGTTATATTAGGGTTTCAAAACTCTTATCCTTCACTCTGTCCACTTAATCGTGTAAATCACCAGTCATAATGTTTTGATCGACTGGTTTTTGAATCTGCCATTAATTCTTGTTAGGCATTTAAAGAGATTGGGAAGAAGCCGCCCGGTGTATTGAAGACCTTAATTGATATTCTTTCAAATGTCAATAATTCAACTTCTTACCAAAACAAGTGTAAGTTCTTCCATTTTGCTGTTTAAGCTAATGAAGTCTCCTTTTGTTAGCTTTACCCGTTGCTACATTTTTCTATAGTTATGCCATTTGTTCAGTTTATGGATTTTTGATTGTACAAATACTTCCATGGGCAGTGCAAAGTTATCGTGTTCTGTGGACTGGTCTTGGTGCACAACTTGCTCGTGATGTTCCCTTTTCAGCAATCTGTTGGTCCACCCTTGAACCCGTAAGATCATCTTTCCTTTTTCTAGTACTGTGGAGACTTAATGGCGACTACATTCCTCTAGTCCTCTCTTTGAAGGGAGTACGGGTATGGATTGTTCGTCACCTTCCCTCACCCAAACCCTGTTTTCGAGCGGGAGTACGGGTGTTGCAAGCATTCATTTGCTAATACTACCTTGTGATGTCAGATGAGGAGGAAACTTGGTAATCTAAAAGGAGATGAAGCAAGTATCGTGTCTGTGCTTGGCTCAAACTTTGCTGCTGGATTTGTGGCTGGAAGCTTAGCTGCTGGAGCGACATGTCCTTTGGATGTGGCTAGAACCCGCAGACAAATAGAGGTGATTTAAACTAAATCCTCTTTGGCCGAACTTGACTTTTTACTTCTGTTTAATACGTTATCTGAATCATTAACAGAAGACCGTTCTTAATTGGTTGTGCCTAAATTTGGGCAGTTTTCTGTCTAACCCACTTCCTTATTTATGTACGGCCCGTCTTGTATGAGGCTGTCTCACGGTGAGACGATTTCAAAACCAGAAGCCCATAAGCTAAAAGTTTCTATTATTCGGCTATTTAACCTAAGTATGAGGCATGTCTCACGGTGAGACTGTCTGATACAAGAATTTGTGTTTTACGTAATGCTCCTTGTGATCTTAATTTTCTTAAGTTTATTATGTCGAATTTCAGAAGGATCCGCTGAAGGCGCTCAGGATGACCACGAAACAGACTCTAATAGATATTTGGAGGTAGTTCTTTACTTTGCTTTTAGCATTTGTTTTTCTTGGCGGGTTATTCTGTTAAGTATTTTCCCAGAGGGATGTAACACATTACGCTCTATCCCTTCATCATGTAGCTATCAAATCTTGTGTTTCGTAATTTCAATGTGTTAGCTACTGATAGTTGGGTTGTTCGTATGACATAGGGATGGAGGAATGAGGGGACTCTTTGCAGGTGCTGGCCCTCGTGTTGCTCGTGCAGGGCCTTCTGTCGGAATTGTGGTTTCGTTCTATGAAGCTGTGAAATATGTCCTTAATACTAGGTTAGCCTCTTCGTGATTAGTTGGCAACTAAACAGAACAAAGTAGGTATTTTAGATCTCGCTCATCCGTTGAAGAATGCGGTTTTTGGTAACGTCGACTTCAGATACGATGATCCTCTGAAGTTTTAAAAATAACGTGCAAAGCGAAATGTCCGAACCTTAATGTTTTGAGGTCAGTTAACCTAGGATTAGATTAATAGTCAGGCAAAGGTTGCTTGTTAGGCCTGTTTCTCAAGGTTGAGCAAAAAAATTTTGTCACAAATACATTTTCTCAAAAAATAGTGATAATTTTTACAGAGATTTATCTCAGTTTTGGCTGTACAATTTTTGTCAATTACCTTTCCTATTATTTTGTTTACATGTATTTTATTTATTTCTAATTTTTCGATTAAGGGCCAAGCTTGTATAATAATATGTAAGTTAGCGGATTTAGTTTCGCTCGCTCCTTTTCGTTGCAGGAAGAACTTATCTATCTAAGGATCAAACTCGAGTAGGGGACTCTTTGGCCGCATCCTCCTATTTGGGTATGGGTTGCCGTTTTCGTTTTCTCAGATCCTGATCATAGTTTTCAATGGGCGGGATACACTGGGTATGATGATAATGATGATCTTTCCTATTAATTTTCTCAAATTTACATAATGAATTGGAGAAAATACTATTTACACTCTGTTCTTTTAAGTTCGTCATGCTATATTGTTATTTTGAGTTATTTTGAGGAAATGAAGTAAATTCAAAAGAACGGAAGAAATGATCACCTCAAGTGGCAGTGTGATGTCAAAATTCGTTAGGATTCCAACTTATATAGTAAACTACATGAATCAAAATAAATCGATGCAAGAGATTGTCGAATGTTAATAACAATTAATTTTCCTTTGTTTATTCTTGGTTATAGTATGCTCCATCAAATTCAAACTATCAACATATTTTTGTTGTACTTCTCATTTTACACTATTTCATTTTAATTTATCTCATTAATTTTACCTTTTTTTTTAAGTTCTCACTCTTTTTTTTAATCTTATTCACAAATTTATACTCCCTTCGAACCAATTTAGATGTCCCATTTGCTTGGGCACGGTTATTAAGGATGGTGTGGGGTCCATTAAAAAGGGTAAGTAGTGAAGGGTAGTTGGGTAAGTAAGGTATATGGGGGTATATTTGTATTTACTTGTGTGAACTAAGTATTTAGGTAAAAAAATTTAACAAAAATAGAAATGGAACAACTAAAAAGACTTTGCCAAATAAGAAAATGGGACAACTAAATTGATTCGAAGGGAGTACTTTTTATCCATCTTAACCACTTATTTCTCTTCCAATTTTTTAGTCTTATTCTCCGATTTGATTTTTTTCACTAAATTTCACTTATTTTATAACTGATTAGTCGTATGTGTTCCAAACCCATCCTTGATTAGAATCCAAAGGAGCATGTAGTCTTGTCCACGCGATGAGCTATCGGCTATCCGACTGCGTGAAACGTGGCTCTGTGTTCCTTTTCTGTATTGCATGCTTCATGGACTACTTTCACAATTTTTATATTTCAATAAGAGTAAAGTCCGTCATTTTAGAACCCTTTTCAGATTTTAATCATAGCAAAAATTAATGAGAAACATTCTATAATAAAGATCACAATTTTTAAAACTTGAGTCAATACATGGAATCGAAAATATTATAGATTTAAACAATAAAAAATAATGATTTAAACAATAAAAAATAGTGAGAATCAAATTTCTAATATAATATCGTTAGAATTTAGATAATTACCTTAAACAAAGGAATAGTATAAGCAGTTGTTCTAACAAAGAATTGATGACAAACACACTTTTCTTATGAGAAATTTCTCCCTTCCAAAAAGCGACTGATCAAATATTTCATGCTCTACCCGTGAAAAGTATAAGAATTATCCTATCAAAATTCTACTAACAACAACATTTACCCCCAAAATTTTCTTAAAAAGAAAATTATTGGAAAATTTATTTTTTCATGAACCTTATTAATATTGGTTTAATTAATTTTTGCAATACTTTTCTTTTTATGAAATTATTTTCCCAATTTTATGTGTGAATATTCTTTGTATGTTATTCGTCTTAAATTTAAGTAAATGAGAAGAGTAACGGTAAATTAATGATTCGTCAGCTTAAAATATTGTCATATTATTATATTATATAATAATATGAGGTGATTTTAAATTAACGTGAGTGTATTCTTACTCGGCACTAAGCAGTGCATGCACTTTTCATATTCAAATACGTAACTCTAATTAAAGGCGTTCATTTAGAACATCAGGTCATGTGTTTTGAATTATAAGAAGATTCTAAATTAATGTGAGGGATTCCTTAGTCAAGAGTGCATTTCACTTTCCATGCATATTTGAACTCAGCAACTTGTAATTAGTGATGTTTATTCGGGTCATCAGGTCATGTGTTTTGAGTCGGATCGAAATTAAATCTTGTGTTCACATTGATTTTTTAATCATTATGAATCAATTTTTGAAATTGGATCAAAGTCAATTCGATTATACAAGGTCGGTGAACACTTCATATTACAATAATTTAGTTGAAGGTAAATTTAAACTGGAAATTTTTTTTTTAAGTAATATGCTCGATCAAATAGAACTGAACTTTAGTCACATAATCAGCCTTTAACTCTATTCTTGTCGAGAATACACTAGGTACTCAAAGGCTACGGTCTCCTTCATTTTGATACTTCCTTTGTTTCATTATATATAACAGTAAAATTTTCTCACACAATGTCACTATTCACAATATTAACAATGATAATAGTTTTTCACGCAATGTATAATTATTTATAAGTGATTTCTGACTCATTTATGTATGATTCAAATTCAAATCTGACCCAACCTAATCTATTTGATAAGTCTACTTCCAAAAGAATAGCCTTGGCGCACAATTTTAGATGAGAGAAAAATATGTGCAAATAAACTCTCAATGACCCATCTAATGCAAATAAGATGGAATGGAATAGTACACCAAATCAAGTCTATAGGGATCAAACACACCTCTATAAGCATCAATCAATTAAGTAATTAGTAATAGTAAATAACATTATCCACTCTTCACAATTTTATCACTAAAAATAGAAATTGACACAAAAAATCATGAGCACTTGTGTTTTTTCTCAAGTGCTCTTATGATGTTGATGATGCCTTCATTGTTACACTCTTGTTCAATGTATGAGGTATGTAAGCGCCAAGGCAACCAGCATTAACACATATGCTACCCCTTGATCAATACTTGTACCTGAAAATGCCCAAATGATGGATCTCAATAATTAGAATTATCTACTACACAAAATGACTCAAATACTCAAAAAATATGTCTACTTTCATTTCATAATTACTTTTTCGATTCATATTTATAGCAGCATTTCTCTCAAAAAACATTCTTACGAAAAGAAAAACAGGATTGAAAAAGGGACGAATAAAGTGAAGTATATGATGCAACAAAATTTTAATAACAACGGTTTTAGTAGCGTTATAATACCAATTTCGGAGTTAAAGCTTTAACATTGTTGTAATGTATCACTCGTATCATCCAATAGAACGGTCATCTAAATGGGCTAAGTTCACAAACATTTTCAATCTTTTATACGGCAATAACAACGTCAGAGTTTTAATCCCAAAAAATTAAAATCGACTATATGAATCAATACATCAGTTTCAATTATCGTTCACATAGATTCTTTTATAAAAAGATAGAAATCAAAGTTACACTAACTCTTAAATCACATGAGGCTGAAGGCTCAATCAATAGAAAGGTCACCATAGTGATGGGAATGGAAAACTACACGAGTCGGTCATTTTTGGTGAAAGTTAGTATAATATGATGGCATTTACTTTATACAAACATGGACAAACATTCCATACAAAAACTTGTACAAGTAGTTCCCCTCATGTTTTTTACACTTTACCAATTTTTCTTTGAAGTATTTCCAAAGGATACTTTCTACTCCATCTCTTTCATCAATTTTGAAGCAATAATAATTGTGGGAAAATTTAGAAAAGTAAATTAAGTGCTATTTTGTGGAGAAAGTGAAAAAAATATGTGAATAAAATGAAAATGTAAGTTTGATATGAAAATTAAAAAAACATATATCATGACAAAAAATAAAAATAAAATAAATTTAATGCAATGGACTAAATAAGAAGAGTAGGACAAGTTGCCAATTGCCACTATTACTCCATGTCTCCATCATGGAATTAATTTGTCAATTACTTTTGGAATGACAACTAAGCTTGAGTGGGAAGTGTATCAATCAAATAACAATCAAAATCTTCAAATAAACTAGTAAAAAAAAAGGGCCCAAAAATATTAACAATATAAGATCTTCTAAAAGTAAAAACAAGAGGTTGAAATTTGGAAAAAGATTAAACCTTTGTTCAATTTTTTTTGGGAACATGTCATAAAAGGGAAATATGTATGAAGTCCATTGATAATTCCAATATCAAAATAGTCTAGCAAATCATCGTTACGTGAAAAAATGAGCAAATCACCGTTACACAAAAAATTTAATATTTTTTTGATTTATTTTATTAGTAATTATTTTATCTTATTATGGTAACTACAAATCACGTGTTTGATTAAAATTTTTTTATTATAATACAAAATGCGTTTTAATTTTTGAGACAAGAGTTTCCATAAATTACCAATTTCTTTTGTACTTTTTGAAAATCTCCTTCATTTTTAAAACTTACTTTTCTTATTTGCTTGTCAGTTACTTCTAAGATCATAACTTTGATCCTCTAAAGAAAAAATAATTCAAACTTTTCATTCTAATAAATTTACAAGCAGAGTAAATAATTGATAAATTTTTTAAAAATTCTTCGTAATTTTGAAAATCAAGAATTTTCTAACCTTATATATCTTTAAACCATGTAATTAAATATTGAGGTCCCTCATTGCATTAGGGCCCTAATTAAACATAGTCAAAGCCTTCCACTAATAATCAAAATATCAAATTACCAGAAACCACATTCATATAACCAAATCTTTTCTCTATAATGTCATAGATCTAAAAAATGGGCATATATATTACCAATTTATATTCATGGGCATTGCACATAAATGATAAACAAACAATAATTCTTGATTTTTTTTGTAAATAAAATATATCGTATGATGAAATTCGTAAAGAAAACCCAAATGAAAATGAACTAAATTGTTGGATCTAAGGACATTATAATCACACATTTTCTCCATATCTCTAGGGAATGTAAAAAACTAAAACACCCATGTTTTCAATCCACATTCCAACACCTCCATAACCAATATTTCCAGAAATTCAATATTTAATTATTTTTTAACAAAAAGAACATACCATCACTAATAGGAGCAGGGGAGGGAGCGGCAGCTTGAGCTTGAGCTTGAGCCATTGCGAGAATGAGAGAAAAAACAACAAGAACAATGAAAGAAGCCTTGGAAACCTCCATTATAATTTACCGGGTTTTAACTTTTTTTTCTTCTAAATAACAAAAAAAAAAAAAAAGAAAAAGAATTATCTGAATCTGAATCTGAATCTTTCTTTCCCTCTTACTTTGTTTTACAAAGTCTGCAGGATTTCTACTGGCTCTCTCTTTTGTACAAAAGAAAGAGAATTTTTGCAGGGAGAGAGAGGAAAAACGAAGAGAGAGCAAGGAAGAAAAAAGATGAACACCAAGTGTTTGATAAAATGCGTTAAAAGGAAAACACGAATTCTTGCTTGAGACCGTCTTTATAAAAGATGCGTCTCAAATGGGCCGGCCCATTATTAATGAAAAAACAATTATCAGAAAAACGCGCATTATGTAATCCTATTTGAAGTTGGTGTTATAACCTATTGAAGTTGGTATTATAACCTATTAGAGTTGGTATTATAACTCATTAAAGTTGGTATCTCCAAATAGGTTATAATACCAACTTTAATAGGTTATAACACCAACTCCAAATACCAATTTTAATAGGTTATAATACCAATTTTAATAGGTTATAACACCAACTTTAATATGTTATAACACCAACTCCAAATAGGGTCAAACGTGCACATCTTTTTTAGATTTTTCTTTTTTTTAATTGTTGGTTCTAGACCTGAAAAGCCGTCTCTTATAAAAATGATCTATGGCCTTGGAATAATGGAAAAAAAAAACAGAGGCAGAACAGAACATTATGTGCAATTGGGGGAGAACGGGTCTTATAATTTATTTTTTATTTTTTATTTTTTTTTATCGGCCAATCAAAAATACCACTAAGTTAATATGATTAATGATTAGTTATTTTATTACTCCATGAGCTAATGTTTTTGTTTAATTATTATATTTAAAAAAAATTTAAATTATATTATAAATTTTGTATATATTAACATTATTTATCCTAATTTTATTATTAATAACATACATTTCACTAATTTCATTTTAATATGTTATATTGTTTATTAGTCTCACATGTTTCTCACTAAGTTTATTTAAATACTTTTTAAATAATAATGATCTTTATATTTTTTCACAAATTTTTTTAAATATTATTTGATATGTATGATCCTCACTTTTTCTCTATTAACTTTATTATATGGTAAAACAATATATATTTACCATCTAAAAGATTCAATTTTAATTTTTCGTGAATATTCCTTATAGGAATATCATAAGAAACAAAAAGAGTATTTAAAATTTTTGAATTTTAAAATTATGGAGTAGACATTGAAAAAAGACCAATTATAAAATGAAAATTTATGGTTATTATTTGATTGGTTTTTTTTAGAAGGTTTAAGAAATACAATATGAGAATGATTGGTGCTTGTCCCTTCCTATTTGAATTGACTTGTAAAATAAAGAAAAATCTGCTATGAGCATGTACAATTGTAGTTAAATTTATGCTTATTAGAATCTTTTTCCATAATATTATTATTAAAAAAGATAATCTTTCAAAAAAAAAATATAATTCTCACTTATCTTAAAATAAAATACATTTTTTACAATACTATCCACGTCAATTCAAGATATTTATTTTTAACTTTAGAGTGAACCGCCATGATATAAAGTAGTTTGTACATTCATATAAACTGTTATGTAACATAGCAATTCATATGTAGGTGAAATTTTTGTTTAATTAAAATACATCAACTAAAATAAATTGCTATTTCATATAGCGGCTTAGTTTAATTTGAACAACTATTTAACTTAGCGGTTCATATTAAATAAAATCACTGTACGATATAGTGGTTATAGATAACGATGATGACAATAATTTAAGCTTCCTAAGCTATCTTTTAACACCTGCATTAAAACGAAAATAATATAACACCCCATTTCATACGCTTATTGGAGAGTATAAATAATTTAAACCAATAGTTAGCTACCTCTAAATCTACACAACAGTCATTAAAAAAAGTTTATATATACGTATGACGTATCCAACAAATTATTAGTTTACAATTCAAGTTAACATTTATAAAATTATAAACATAAAATCCGAGACCATCATCCTTATTTGCTTGGACTAATAGAGAAGTAGCTCGAGGTAGATCTCTCTCTAATGGTATCTAGTGATGCTACTCAACTTTGATAAGTGGTTAAATAGGGTGCTAAAGATGATGGATAAGGTGGAGGAGATACATTGGAACAGTTTGGAATAAAACTTAATCCGATTCTTATATAACGCAAGTCCTGATCAGTTTCTCAGATCGTTAAAGGAAATCTGTAACATAAAAACCAATTGTAGAATGGTTTTCTACTTTAAATGCAGATTGCGTTTCAACGATTAGGCAGTAAAGAAAAACAACCACAAAAAAACTACCAACAGAAAAAACTATACATGCAAAGGTTAAATACTAATTTTATTACAACTTGAGAACCTTAAAAAGAAGGCCATCAAACCAAACTGAATTCGTAAAAGCAAAATGAGACAACTAAACGTGTCTATAAGCACCGGACCGATAAGTAATAAAAAATGATCAAATACTAATCGACGTCCTCACTTGTCAAGACCCAACCTAAAATTATTTATTATTCTGAATGTCTACGTTTTTATATGAAAATCAATTATTAATAAATAATCATAATAGTGACTTCATCATACACAAGTAATTTTTAAAAGTATATGCATAATAATGTTCTAAGCACTATAAACAATCAATACAGCAACATCTCAAAGCACTTCTAGTGACCCGTTACAAAATGACGTCCTAACACATTTTAGATCCAAAAACCACTTATAAGAACTTGTACAACTAACTGAACACATCCAAACACATAACACACATAATCTATTATTGAATCACACAAAAATCAATTTCAAAAACACTTAAACACTCAAATACAAAAACAAACCATAATTGAAAAACTTCAAATTAGACAGTTTCAGTGCATCTCCAACTTTTCCATTACGTTCGAAAGATAGTAATTACCTTATTTTTATAATTTTAAGATAATTAAATATTTTGGAAATTCAATGTGGTAACCCTAAAGTTTTGAGTTTTTTCACGTGGTAACCAAAACTTTTAAAAAATCTATGCGATAACTCTGAGGTTTACCATAATGTACCACCGTGACTTTTTGAACCAAAAACGTTAAGAAACGTTAAACTCTAAGCTTGAAGGCTACTGAACCCCTTTTATTCGAATGTCCATTACAAAATTCATAAGCTTTCAACATTTTCCTCCAAATTATAAACCCTAACTCTATCTTTCATCAAATTTACATTCTTTCCCCCAAATCATAAACAAAAAAGGTCACCAAATTTTCGAAAAATCAAGATGAAAATTTCAACAGCAACAATTTAGTGCAGCAAGAGCAAGAAGAAATTTTCGACATTTCATGAATATTACTAAGAGCAGATTCGGGTAGGGATCGAAATTTTTCAAAATTTCCAAAATTCAAGAAGAAATTACTAACCTTTCTTGATCTAGAGCTTGATTATGATCCTTGTAGATTAAAATTAGGGAATTTGAAGTCACTTTTGGGAATTTAGGGTTGAGGTTTTATTGGAATTGGGGGAAGTGTTAGGATGAGAGAAAAAGTTCACTTGGGGGATTATGTTCGAATGCTATCAAAATCTAGTAATGCTGAAGCCTTAACATTTCTTAACGTTTTTGGTTCAAAAAAGTCACAGTGGTACATTATGGCAAACCTCAGGGTTACCGTGTGGATTTTCAAAAAATTTTGGTTAGTACGTTGAAAATCTAAAACCTGAAGATTACCGCATGAAATTCCCCTAAATATTTTTATATAATTTAGGCACTTACACAACTATTAATAAAGTCGGGGTTAAAAACAATTAAACGTTAAACCCCGATTCAATGGCGCGTGACAAGCTTCTCAAGGCAGAATTTTTAAAATATATGCAACAATATTGCAACACCACATCATATATATTTTTCATCAAAATTAATAACACAATCATACATGTTTAAATAATTATCAATGAAAAAAAAACATTTTGTAATTCAAACAAACAAATAATAATCAACTTTCATATGTTATAATAAATAAATCAATATATATTATTCATATAATCTAATAATTCAATGTTTATGAAAAATTTAAATAAAACTTTAATTATTAACTTCAATTGAATTGATTCAAAAAAATTTATTTAGAAAAGCAAGAATAGGCAGACCAAATTGCAAAGTACATGTGACAAAGACGTTGGTTCATGTGATTTTTCGGTTGGATATCAAGTATTTTTATTCGGGTTAAGATTTGGCAAGGGTGACAAGGTCCCTTCTATCGCTCCCTCTCAAAATCTTTTAATAAATATTATTTTTCGGTGAGACGACCTAAAAAAATCATTTTTCTCAAATGTATGATGGTTTTCTCGGTAAGACCGTGTTATACAACAATTTATGATTTTAAATGACATGCTTATTTTTAATGACTGACTGAAGATAATTTAGCATTTTAGAATAATTATTTATAATCCTTGATCACTAACAATTTAATAGTGATTTATGTTTCTAATCTTAAAGTGATCAATATAAACTTAAATTAATCACTAATAACTAATGTTTCTAGTCTTAAAGTGATCAATATAAACTTAAATTAATCACTAATAACTTAAAATGATTAATTAAAAACTTAACAAAATAGATGAGACGGTGTAAATACAAAATTAATGATTTTTGCTTTGTTGTATCCAGGATGTTTTTTTCTTTGATGGGACCATTTACAACTAAGATTATACTTTCTACAACCTAAAAGATAGTTTTAGAAAATTATATTGAACTTTTATAATTATTAATTCAATTTTTGAACTACTCTAATCCGTTATCTCTCATTAGTTTGGGACAAAATTGAAGATTGAAATGTAGTTTTTTTTTAAACATCAAATTAAAAATCAAATTTATATTGAGCAACTTTTGATTCGTTTTTGATATTTCTATAATAGATCATGACACTTAAGTCATCATTTAAACTTTTGATTGAGTTGATTATTTAACATTATATTAAAAGTCAATGTGATAAAAGATTTCGAGTTTTAATCTCACAAACTTTTATTCAAGTGAAATATTTAGCATTATATATAACGAGATCATGTGTTGCATTTACACTTATAGGGTTATAACCCATAAATCTTAGTTTTCTAGAATAACTTGTGACAATTTCTTTAGGTTTGTTTTGAGTTGCATCATCTTGGATTTAGATAAATATGTTCAACTATATGATAAAATATTAGTTTAAATTTGGGTTACTTTTGAATTGCAATCATCGCGAGTTTGAATTAAATTTGAGTTGAATAATGCGCATATTGGACTAATTTCATGTCAGATTCGCCATGTTAATTGCGGGTTTGAGTCAAATTTCCTTGCCATCCAAGAATCATGATACACCCGTTCGTGCAATTCAACTCTATGTTGCAACATCCGATTACGCTTTTTACGTAAATTTTTAAAGAGTTTATTAATGTAAGTGCCAAATCACTAAATACCGAAGGTAATTTTGATCACATCGTTGTTGAATCAAAAACATGTCTTATTGAGGAAGATGATGGAAAGTGCAAAGGGATTGAGTGGCTTATCGTTGTGCTTCAAAGAAGCAAAAGAGAGGTTGCAACAGGGCGCCTTGAACAAGGTGTTGAGTGCTTTGGACAAGGCAGCATACAAGAATAAACATAGCATTATGATGCAATGTATTCAAATGAGCACATTGTGTCAGGGCCTACTGACGCGCTTCTTCAAGTGTTGATTTCTTTAGGACACCTACTGTCCTTACGCTAGGGTTCTACTACTCATTTGTGGGGATGTATATAAGGCCCTAATTAGTATTAGAATATGTGGAAGAGGCTATATTGGAGACAAAGAGAGAATAGGTTTAGGAGAGTATAAAATATCTTCATTTATCAACATGTGTGAATCAGGAGAGAACTTTGAGCTTGATAGTATTATAGATCAAACATCGTTGAATAGTTTATAAAATATAATACCATTTTTGGTGAAAGTTCAAGACATCATTTATACTGATGTGTATGCTTTGTTGATTAAAGTTCAATTTTTTATTTTTTTATTTTTTTATTTTTTTTGTCTATATATTATAATTTTTCTTCATCTTTCAAAACATCTTCTCACCATTAGAGAATTCAGCCAAACACTTATTATAGCAATATCAAAACATAACTTGGACAATACAAACTTTTAGCGAGACACCCACTAGGTTATTATTCAAAATTTTAGTGATGAATCTTTGACCTTTAACTTATGAAGTTATTATTCAAAAAAAAAATAAGAGGGCCAATATTTGAACTTGTGACCTCTAGATCAAATATATACTTTTAACCATTAAGTCACATTTTTTTTGGACCTTAAATTTAGGGGTCGGGCCCTTTTCTGCCTGCATGAAGATCCGCTATTGTGCATCTTGTATGAGGAGAGCATGCCTTTTGCAAGTTTTTTTCAAGTCGAGAGACTCTTTGGTTGTAGCCACTTTATTTTTTCAAGTCGAGAGACTCTTTGGTTGCAGCCACTTATATGGGTGTGATTTATTATTTCCCATCAATCTCCAAACCTTGATTATAACTTTTATGAGCGGGATAAACTAAATAATGATCAGGTTGATGGTGATATATGAAAGTATGAGGAGGGCGTGCGTTGCATGTGTTGTTGCATCCTTGAAAGAGATGGAAAAGGAAAGTCTTACTCACTATGGTTGTGTTAAATTAGGCTGAACTTATTGCAAATGCCAACATATCATATGAGAAACTCTAGCTTCATATACACTCCATAAGCCACGGAAATACCATTCTAAAATCATATGACAATGGAATTAAGGGCTCCAATGACTTATAAAGTGTCCATACTATTTTTAATTCATTAATGTGGGATAAACCATTCCAATAACCCCCTCACATGCGAACCCCCATCAAGTTTGCATGTGGGAGTAATCAATTAGGTAGGAATGTCATTTTTTTGAACCTACCATTTTAATTTTTGATCGATCTATCGGCTTTGATACTATATTAAATTGAGCTGAACTTATTGTCAATACTAGCATATAAATGGAGAAACTCAAGGTGCACAAACTTCATAAACCAAGGAGATATAATATTAAAGTCATATGAAAATGAGAGGAAGGACTTTAATGACTTATAAAGTGCATACACCATCTTAATCCATTTACGTGGATAACCCATCCAGTAGATTAGGTATGAAATGGCATGTCCGCTTCATATCCTCCCGTCTCGCTCCTTACCCATTCGACCCTATCAACAACAATATACTATTTTGTAATACTTTTAAAATTATTTATTTTGCAGTAATATTGAATAAATAGGAGATGAGATGAGTATAACGTGGATATAACTAAAATAGTTATATCTAACTTGTCAAGGAACCAACTCAACCAAAAACTTAAGCTGATAGTTGAGGCCCCAAGATATGTTATATACTCTAACACGCCCCCTCACACGAGACCCCATTGGGCTAGAAGTGTGGATGGGCGCTGAATATTCCACTTAAATGAGGGGTGGTTGAGATTCGAACCCGTGACCTCTAGTGAACAGAGATTTGTTTGAATACATAGCTGTTATGTAAGCATGGGTTTGAATTTCACCCATCATAAAAAGTGAGTATGTAGGCGATTTAGGAGAGTATGAGCATGGAGAGGTTATATCATCATACGCACATGCTCACCCAATTTGCCATCTCTATCATAATCAAATTAAATACTTTAATGCTCAAAGCCAAACTACCTTGACAACAGCTAAAATGGACAAACTAAAGCCATGGAAGGTCCATGTGGTTGTACATTACAAGTTTTTGGCAAGGACAGTCTCTTTATAACTACAAGCTAGAGAACCAACAAGATTGAATTTTCCGCAGCATGGAAGTGCATGAAAGAGACCGTCTTATAGGAGACCGCTTCGAAATGAGACAAATGCATATAACTAGCCCATTTCTCTAATTTATCACTTTAAAATTGTAAGTGATTACTTTAACACCAGCCTAATAAAGATGGTCTCACTCTGAGACCGTTTTATTTAAGAATTCATACTGTTTTTAATAAATAAATAAATCTTGTATGAAACCGTTTCATTATGAGACATGTACAGATAAAAAAGTCTATATTTAAAAATATATGTTTTAACTTTTAATATCAAAAGTATTAAATTAATTAGACTATTTAGCTGAATCTAGGACATTCTCATAGGGAGACCGCCATAAATAAAAAACCACAAAATTATTATATGAGACAATCTAATAATAAGACGTACTCTATCTGTGGAAGGTCTCTTGCAATAGTACTTCAACCAGAATTTTTGTTGATAAAGAAGGAAAATTTGAAAACATTAAGATAAAAAATAATAAAATGAACGAAATAATACAACTTTCAAACTTATTTCAAAAGTAAACGTGAAAATTCCAAACTTGAGGTTTAGAGTTGTTCGCAGTTATTAACTGCGAACAGATCAAAAAAGACAATATAGTTGTTCGCAGTTAACAGGTCAAAAAAAAAGTCAAAGCTGTTCCCAGTTACTAAGTGGGAACAACTAGTTTGTTTTTTTTGACCTGTTCGCAGTTATTAACTACGAACAGCCCCAAACCACAGGTTGAGAAATTACTCGCTTACTATTAAAAATAAATTGAAAGTTAAATTGTTTTGTTTTTTTTTTAATTTTTTGTCTTAATGTTTTTAAATTTTCATAAAGAAGTGTGTAAATTATAATTTTGAGTGGTGGGGTCTTGGGCTAATGGACTAGAGATATAATTGCCCAATATTAGCCCAACATCCAAGTTCCACGGCCCATATATTAACTTTTTGGGAAATTTTGAAAAAAAATAAGATTTTTTAAGGACTTTATTAAAAAAATAAGCTTCGTTCAAACTTTATTTCCAAAATAAGCGTCTTTGGCCCCAAAGCTAGGCTTGGTACATAATCGCTGTTACTAACAGCGAGTATAAAGAAATGGCCAAACAATTTAGTCAAGGATCAATAAATCTTGTATAATACCTTCTCACCTTGAGACGGACCCCTACAAGCAGCCTATTAGTAAAAAAATATTAAAAAGCGCAATGAATTCTGAATTTACACTTGTACAACAGTCTTTTTTAATAATTTGTGCTGATTCAATTAAAGTCATCTCACGGTAAAACGGCGTCAATAAAAAATAAATGAAAAAAAAGGTGAGGAAATTCAGGATTTAAATTGAAGACTTAGATTGGAGTCATATCGATTTGAACTCTGAATGCTTATTTAATTTTGTACTCTCTATGTGACTCGTGAAGTCATACAACAGGAGCAGTAGCCTAATATTATCTTAGCAGCATGTTTTTATAATCTGTTTGTTAATCGGTACTAAATAGAAAGAATGAGAATAATATGTAAGGGTAAATTTTTGTGATATGTATCATGCCATTTTCATGGTAATAAAAGTTTTATTATAAAAAGTTTTTGTTTTCAATTTTCCATTACCGTCTAATACCATATATTTGAATGGTAATATATAAGGATAAATTTTGTGAAGAAAATATAATTGTTGAAAAAGATTAAACATGACCGTTAAATTTGTTATTTGAATGGTAATATATAAGGATAAATTTTGTGAAGAAAATATAATTGTTGAAAAAGATTAAACATGACCGTTAAATTTGTAAGAATTGGAGCAAAGAATACAAGAAAGTTGATTTCTTATCAATCAGTAATTGAATTGTTTACAGCAATTGATCACCTCCTTATGTACACAATAGAAGGGAACAAATTAGTAGTTACAAAATCTGTTACAACTAGACAGCTGGCACAACAAACTCCTACTGTCATGTAAAAAAAACACGTGCACCCTAACTAATACATAAAGAATCCACGTGCATAACAAACTAGAAGACAACATGTTCTGGTCCTGTGTTGCTTTTAAATGAACTCACTGATCAACTATAGTGCATATCGCATATCAATCATATAATCCACACATATATCTCAACATAAACGGACCATAAAGACACAAATAGGTTGTTATGTTTTGTAATTGATCTTGTTGTAAACCTCAGTTAGTTATAACTAACTAATATAGGTTGTTACAATTGGATTTTCTTTACTATCCTTCACCTTGATAATTACAATTACATACTATTTTATTATTGGTATTAAACAGTGGTAATGAGAATGATTTGTAGTTAATTTTCATGATATGTATCATGTCATTTCAATGGTAATAAGACTTTGATCATAAAAAAATATATAATTTTTCATTATCGTTAAAAACCACATTTTTAAATGGTAATGCATTAGAATGGTTTTTACAAAGAAATTGAGATTGTTGAATGAGAACAAGCATAACAATTAAACTTGTCAAAAATTATTTCTACCAAAATTACACTGACTTGCAATTACCATTATCATGGATATCATCATTTAATACCAATTACCAAACGAGTCATTAAAGTATTATTGAACAAAAGAAAAAACGACTATAGTAAATACATAATTTGGATAATGAGCAACCCATGAAGCCCATGGGCCATGACTCATAAACTTAACCAAATCATGGGCTACTTTCGTGAGATATTGTAATTAGTGATACAAACTCAAAATAAGAAGCTCAAATTTTACGAATTTAAGGATGATAAAGTAGTCAAAGACATAATAAGGCGGCTCAAATTTTAAGAATTTATGGTGAGATTGTCTTATATAATAATTCGTTTTGCATTATACTATCGTATGATTGTTAAGATGTGATAAATTTATCTTCTTAATGGATTTGTACACAATAATTCACATATAAATTAAGATTTAACTGCATAGTGCATATAAACTTGATGAGGTTTCATCCTAAAATCAATTGTGATAAGAAGAGAAGTCCATCAAATTTATATACTAGTCAACATTTTTCAAATTCTTATATGTGAAATAAGTTCATATAAGAGTTATTTTCGAACAATAAAGTTCCAATTTAATTAATATACTTTTTATCTAATGGTAAATATTAAAAGGTCTTCGGACCACTACTTATTCCTCTTGAAATATTTAATATTTTCTCTTATTCTAATTATAGAATGTCTCGTTTAATAATGCATTTGTTATTCATCAATTTTAAGAAAATTGGAGGGTACCACATGCCAAGAGTGAGTAAGTAACATAAGAAAAAATATTTTATAATAACAATTTTGTAAATAGTTAATTCAAATAAGGACTTAAATAAGAAAAAAAATATTACCAATAAGAAAATAAGATATTTGATGTATTATTATTAAAGGAAAAATTGTGAAACTTCAGGAGGGAGTAATAGAAGTAGTATAGGAGTACTATATATTAAAGAAAAGGAGTAACATGTTCTTGAGTCTATCATTTAAGATTAAAAATTAAACACCATTTTCATTGTAAGCCTATCATTTAAGTTTTAACATCATAATATTTTTTTTTTTACAATTTTTTTTCAAATCTTATGTTATTTTAGGTAGCTCAAAACTCAAATTTAATGGCATCTAGTATTTTTTTTTATGATAAATTTTTTTCTTTTAAATAAACTATGTCTTGGGACAACTATTATTTTAGAATGTCCTATAATTAATAAAAAAATTGTAAAATGTTGCTTAGTTGTGTTTTTTCTCAAAGCTTTTCAACGTCCATATTCTTTTTATATGATGCAACTAAATACTCTCTCAATTTCTAAAGTTCTACCTCTTTACGATAATATATAAATCTAAAAGTTCTTCCAATTTAAAATATTTCTAATTTATATTATAATTATTAAATATGGATGGTCTCATATAATTTTCACCGACTTTATAATTTATTTTATCATTTTTATTTTAATATTTTTTTTTAGTATTTTTTCAATGCTGATCTCCATATACTTTCCATAAATTTTACTATTAAATAAAATAATATTAATTTTTATTATTTATCTCATTATTACTTATATATCCAAGCTTACAATCATTAGTTTCTTCAAGCATTTAACTAGGAAAAATGTTCATAAACAAAGGAATTGTTATCTAAGAAACACATTCCAAAAAATAAAAATATTGTATCTTAATTAATCATCATTTACCTTATAATATATAAATTAATAGCAACATTGCAACTAATAACAAAGAGTAAATAAAAAATTATCCCTCCATTTCATAAAATGTGCATATGAAAACTTTTAAAAAATTTTTTTTAGGAAATTTAACAAACAAAGAAAAAAAGACAAAAATAATCATCGTCTCATATTGCTTCCAACATAGTGGACCTACAAATATTTTTGATGTGATCCTCCTCATAGTAGCACTTCTATCACGTATTTAGGATCTTAAAACTAAACACCATCCTCATATTAATGGTTTATTTTTTACTCGTAAAATTTTCATACATACTTTTTTGTTGTTTTCAGTTTGCTACAATTGTGATAACAAGTTTTCACATCCAAAACTATAGCGGTAATGCACTTAAAATTAAGTATAAATACACAAAAGAACATAATGAATTAACCTTATATTCTCTCTGTTTTTATAAGTTTTTCTCAAATAGAATTTACGAATTTTAGTGTCAGACTTCGAATATGATTTCCCATCGATCTATATGAGAAAATATTCATGTGGGATCTTGATAGATTCGTCTAAATATATGTTTTCTAACTATCAACTTTTCATAATTTTTGAAAACTCACGATTAAAATTATTTGACTTTTAAGTTTGCATTGAGATATGCGCAAAAAGTGAATGAGAAAAACAAATGAAAATTGAGGGAGTAATTAATAGCTTAAATTCTTTGATCTAACAAAAATGGACATAATAATGATAAAAAAAACATACCTCTAATACTTAAAAGAACATACTTCTACATAATATAAAGAGAAGAACCTAGCATGAAAGAGAAGAGAAGGTCAAGATAGCCAAGGAGACTGCCTGACTATTCTCTTTATTAAAAGTTACTCCTCTATTATTTTGGAAATAAACTATTTAACTTAAATATATAAAAGTTTTTAAGTTAAATAATTTTTTTCTGAGAAAAAGAGAAATAAAAACTTTCACTAATGAAAAGAAGCAGGCAAGTCATCCTTGGCTACTAAACCATTATACTCTTTCCCTTCATGTAAGGAAACTCCTCTTATTGAGTACTCTTAATTTTAGTGCCCTTAATAATTTGGGATGCATCTAATGCCTTGTATTTCCCTTCTATTTATAGCCAATGAAATTACTAACAACATGTCAGATTCTCAGTTACCCATCACTATTTAGGCCCATTTCTCAATGATTTCTCTCCTCCACCCATATCTTCTTGAATCTTATGTTCTTTAGTCTTTATCCTAAAATTTAGCATTTTCTCACTCATGTAACGTAATGTCGATATTCCACGTCGTGTGATTATTCTTTTGCCTATCACATGCTTTGTATCAATGTTCTGATTTTGAGGTCTTTCTCGAGTCGTGGTTCTAATTATTGCACTTTATTTATCAATTGTGATATAGTTATGATCATCATCATCATACAAATTGTATCCCACTTATAGAAAATTATGATCAAGATTTGAGAAGGAAAGGACAACGACAACTCATACTCATAACAGAGAACGCGGTTAAAAGAGTCTTCCGACTCGAGAAAGACTTAAGAGAAATTTTTGCAACGAAAAATATAAATAAAATGCATATAGATAAAATAAATAAGTAGAAACAATAAAAAAATGAAAACAATAATACTACTAATAATGATAGAAACGAGAAAAAGTATGATGTAATGTCTTATATTCATTTCCAAATTCTGATTATCGGATTGTTTGGTAATTGACTGTTGGTTGTTGGCTTATTTGACCAGCCGAAAATGTTAGTTGTTATTATTGACTTTTTAACTAGTCGAAAAACCAACCAAAAAGCTAAGCAGAAAACAATAAACCAAACACCCCCTTTCATGAACGAGACTTACTAATTAGTAATGACCATGATTATGAGGAAGAGCTAATTTCAGTGTATTTTTATCCATCATTATTGATAGAATATATTTAATATAATGAAATGATTGTAGTTTCATATTCCTATCATACTCTATTAATTATATCTCTCTTGATGAAAATAGGATGTCAATGAGTTTCGACAATAAAGTTATACACTTATGAAATTAAGATATCAATTATAGGGTATGAAAATTTAAAATAATACATAGAGTCCTATACTTAATCTTAATTCCTATTTAAATAATTTACTTTGTATAGGGTTTGGACATATGTAGAGAAAGACTTTCAACGCCCCTGTGGGGAGGGTAGAAACATTATAGTAGAGGGTAAGAGGAGTTGAGGAAGACCCAAGAAAATTTGGGATGAGCAAATAAGAGTTCACTTGCATAAGTTAAAACTCTTTGAGGGTCTGACTAGGGATAGAGGTAGTTGCAGGCGCCATATCCATGTTTCAGATTACTAATGTCCTTTTAGATTATCTTTTGATCTTCTTGCCCTCCTGCTTTCCTCGTTTCTTTATTATTATTTTTTTGTTTTCTTTTTTTGTAGTTGGTTCTACTTATTTATTTTATTTATAGGCTTTTAATTTATCTTTTCTGTATAGTTACGTCTCTTTATTTTCTTGAGCTGGAGAACTCCTTTGATCGCGCTCTCTTTTAATAGGTATGAATTGTCGCCGTCCTTCTCTCCTCAGACCCTGTCCATAGTTTTTCTATAAGCGAGATACACTGAATTGGATAATGGTGATGACAACCTTGTATACATCCTTAGCCACACAAAAACGTACGAGAAAAGAGCTATTACTCTGACACTTACACTTTGAATTCTATTCTCGTCAAATGATCATTATTTTCCTCATAGTAATTTTCACAAATACTAGCTTAACTATCCAAATTTTCTCTTTTTTTTTTTTGAAAAAATTTAAAAGAATTTCCACCTTTAGATAGTCCGCTTCTAATATTATCACTTTTGAGTATATTTTGTTAAAATCTCATCTTTTATACATACTATTAGTTTAAAAAGACGTATTAATAACCTTCAAAGTATCATATAATATGAGGCGATGAAAAGGCATTTCTAGATTTGAAAATAATTAAATAAAAAGTAGAATACTAATGTTTTACTGTCTAAATGTTATTAAGCCATTTTTTTTATAAAATTATTATCATACTTCTTTTGTCTTGTTAAATTTTCAATATTATACAAATTAATATGAGAATTTTATTATATATAGATATAGATATAAATTAAATTTAGCAATTCAATTACACAAATACGTAATTATTTTTAGTTTTCCATCATAATTATATTTCTCTTAAAACACATTTGTTGTCAGCATTATATTCATGATTGATTGACTGGTGGTTATTATTTTGGTACTTTCATGAATTAATTATTTCCTACTAGTTTTCAATTTGTCACATTGTGAAATGTGATCCAGTTTAGAATACAATTTGTATTACACAAATTTTTAAAATGGTCTCAACATGTTCTATACTTAATTAAATAGCTAAATAATAGAAATTTTTAACATAATAGACCTTTTGTATAGACTCATTTCACGATAAAACGGTCTCATATAAAAAAGGCTTGTGTTAACTTTGCCTTACTCAACTTGGAAAATTTTATTGTCACTTTTTTAATGAACTTTTTATAGTCACTTAAAGCATACCTTTGGTGGGAAATGAATAATCCACTAAAATATTATATATTTAATAGTTCTATGAACGAGATATACTGAATATGATGATAACGATTTAATAACAATAGTAAAATAAAAAGGTAAACTCAATTCCTTAAAGAAATAGTATATTAGATTTTGAATAATATATATATGATTTCTTTCTACTATGATAATAAGGATCATATCATATTATATATATCATACAATATAATAAAAATATTTAAAAGTTACAAATGTCACATTTTGTATAAGTCTTAATAGATAAAATTTTATACCTAATAAAAACTTGAAAAAATAATTACTTTAAAAGGACATTTTATACGTGTAGCAATTTTTATTAAGAAGATATTTGATGACGGAAATTGTGATCAATTTAAGGTTTTTTGCTCAATAATTATTACTCCCTTTTATTCGCTTTGTCCCATTTGGTTTTCAACACTATTTATCAATCACTCTTATTATGCGATTTATTCTTAATCTATAAGTTACAACATAGTCATGTAGGATCTTGTTTAATTCATCTTATTGTAAATTTTATTAATATCAACTTTTTATAATTTTCGAACATAAGATGGAAGTTACAGAAATGCGTATGCTGAGATGGATGTGTGGGCACACATTGATGGATCGAATTAGGAACCAAGAGTTTAGGGACAAACTAAGGGATGCCCTTATATCTTGAAAAATGCGCGAAAATAGATTGAGGTGGTTTGGTCATGTGCAGAGAAAGACTTTCGATGCCCCTGTGAGGAGGGTAGAAAGCATTATAGTAGAGGGTAAGAGGAGTCGAGGAAGACCCAAGAGAACTTGGGGTGAGCAAATAAGACTTGACTTGCATGAGTTAAACCCCTCTGCGAACCTGACTAGGGATAAGAGCAGTTGGAGACGCTATATACATGTCTTAGATTACTAATGTCCTCTTAGTTTACCTTTTAGTGTCCTTAACCTCTTACATTTATCGTTTCCTTTTTATTAGTTCTTTGTTTTCTTTTATAGTGGTTCTAATTTTTTATAGGCCTTTAAGTTATATATCACGTGTAATCACGTCTCTTTATCTCCCTCGAGCCGGGGGACTCCTTTGGCCGCGCTCTCCTTTATGGGTATGAGTTGCCGCCGTCTTTCCCTCTCCATACCATACCCTAGCCTTAGTTTTCTATGAGCGGGATATACTGAGTAGGATGATGATGATGATGATGACTCAAGCACAATTAGAGATATTTAAGATTAAAAACGTACATTGGCAAATGTGCCGAAATCAAATGGGAAAAGTAAAGATAATAGAAAGGAGTATTATATTGTTATAACCAATTTTCATCAATTATTACATTAAATTAAAAATATTTAAATTAATTTTATAACGAGACTATATACTTGTATCATTCCTATACCTGTATGTATTAAAAGCCAGGGCGGACCCTATAAGGGGGCAAGATGTAGCAGTGTCCTAGGTCCGTCCAAAAAATCAAATAATAATTTTTTTTAATATTTAATATTTAAAGGCCTATAGTAGTATGTTTATTAATTAAAAACTCATAATTAATTAATATTTCGTCTCGAACCTCTTAAGTGTCAGAGCAACCCTATTAACAACTCCATGCATGCATTCGGTTCTATGTTAGTTGACTTTTAAAGAATTGATTCTTTCTAATTTTTCGAAAAAACTTTTTGCAATTAGAGAATAATATGTGAATATTATAATTTTATTATTTAATTTGTTTATTTTATTCTGTCTCACCTCTTACCTCGACAAATCATATGGCAATGTAGCATTTCTAAAAATGGAATATATTCCAAATTCAGACAATGTCAGATTATGACCAAATTAGAATGTTCATGAGTAAGGAAGAATATAAGTTTAGTAAAGATTTATTTGACACCATTTTAAAGTGTACTAATTTAAAAATAATAAATATTTTTTAGTAATAAGTAAAAAAAATATTTTTTTTTTGTGTGATTTTTAAGTTTAGTGTATAGGAAAATAATATAGACTAAATTAATATAAGAATTTCTAAAATTAAGATGATTGATGAACTTTAACCATAAATAAATTGATGTGTAAGTATAAAAAATAAATCTAAAATGTTGGTATTAATTTTGAGATATTGTGATTGAATGTGGACCATTTTCAGGTCGGTACCAAATATGATTGGACCTTTAGGTTTCTCTTGATCTCCGAGTTCATTGCTGTTAATTACATCCAATCATTTTTCCTTTAAATAAAGGGGACCCTATCTTATGCAATTATTCTAATATCATAATATGTTTTTAGTTTAACTCTCTTTTAGCGAAAACTAAAATAAAAAGTAAATGAAGGAGATAAACATTGCATTAAGTTTATAAATGAATTTTAAAATAATAATGTGGAGTCATTTATAGAGATAAAATTTGATAAAATGACTAGATAAATCAGTAGATTATTTTCAGTGTTGTCTACATGAATTTTTCTTTATGTATATTGATTTTCTATCATCTTAATTTCTAAGTCTAAATAAGTTTAATACTAAATAAATACAACAAAATTTATACTAATATGACGAATAATATACTAATACGTCTAAAATAATATTAATATGACTAAAAATATACTAATACAACTAATATTATACTAATTATTAAATAATAAATAATACTCCCTTCGTTCCTTTTTGTTTGTCCACTTTAAGTTTTTCCATTTTATGAGAGAGAAATTTAAATTTGATTTTTTAAGTATATATTCAATACAAAATATATTATGTGGGATCTTGTTAAATTCGTCTTGATGCAAAGAATTCTAATATATCATTTTTACAATTTTTTATTATGCGTACTATGAGATATCAAGGCTTAAAATTTGCGTTGAAACACCTGAAAAAATAAAATTGACAAACAAAAAGGAACGGAGAGAGTATATAATATATAATATATAAAAAGATTATATGACATATGATATATAATAAATTATAAATTATAAATAATAAATAATAAATAATAAATATTAGAAAAGCTAATCAAAAAAATCTAAAAGATGATTATATAGAATTATCTAGTGTAAGTAAGAAATAATAGTTAGAATATACTAGAATATAGTAGAAGGAAGGTGTGAAGTAAGAAAAGAATTATCTAGACTAAATTCCAGCTTAACTACTAGAATGTTCCATAGCAAATATAAATAGAGTACTATGGCACTTGCATCATATGGAGCAAGAAACTCTCATAGAAACAAAGGATTGAGCTATGAGTTCAAATCACAAAATACATACACAAAAATAGAAAGATTAATAAGTGAGACATAAGCTCACATAAACATACTAGTGAAGAGTGTATAGGTGCGGAACAAGTGTCCCACCAACAATATTGTTGTACAAATTATAATGTAATCAAATATTTGTATTCAGTTTATATAATACAATATTTATTTGGGTCAAACTATAATTCCGCATGCGCCCAAAACTTCTATCAATAAATAATAAATTCTATAGATCCTATAACGACGAAACATCAACAAAATTGCTGGTCACAAATGAGACATTTCGTCTAAATCATTATAACTTTAACATTTCTCCTATTAACATGTGTTTCTTGCTAATTTTTCTAGTGCAATTGCCAAATCTATTCTATTTGTCTGATTCATGTATCCCATGACATAAATCACGGATCTAGATACTTAGAAGTGTTTTGGGTTTTTTGGTTGATTTTATATTATATGTTTCGAGTCGGTGTAAAATTGATTTTTGTGTTTACATTGATTCTTCATAATTTTAAAATAATTTTAAAGTCGAATTAAATCAATTCAGTTACTTAAATATCGAATCGTTTGATTTGTTTTAAAAACTCCATATTAATTAAAAATTGTAAATATAAAGGTAAAGGATTCCTTAAAGATGTGGACATATCATACCCGGTCCGCTAAGGAAGGAGTAAAGGAGAATGTGCATAGTAAAGGTTGAACCCTAAAATTTCTGCTCCACATGCAGATGCTCTATCCATTGAGCTATAAACGCTTTTTGTAAAGTTGTAATTATATTCCTTTCATATAAAAAAGCATGGTTGCCCATTGACATTTTGGTTTAGTTACTTTATACCATATCAACTACTCATGATCGTCAAAAATCCACAAGTCAAAGTTTTGGTCTCTACATTCCATAATATCAAAGAATATATCCCAAAATATGGGCAAATGAGGAAAAGCTAGGGCAAATAGAGCAAATTCATATTTTTAATTCACAATATAATTTAAAAGTTCCTTTTTAGCTATATATAAATAGGCATCAATTCATCAAGCAGATGCACAAAATACATATCAAGTTTTGATAGGAAGAGAAGTCTTGCATGAAGTTGAGAGCTTTATCGTTTGGTAGCCAAGGATGACTTGCCTGCTTCTCTATTTTGAGAATTATAATTTTGTTTTTTCGAATTTTTTATATAAACAAATTGAATTGAAATTTTTTTATTAGGTATAGCAAATTTAAAGAAACAAATTCCGCATTATATTTGTTAATACTCAAGATTTGGTATCAGGCAGTCTCCTTGGCTATCTTGACGAGCTCTCATTCTTTCATGCTAGACTTTTATCTTCCATAGATTTAATGTACGTAGTCGATTGATGAGTTGGAGGAGGGTGTTTGATTTGGAAAAAAAACATGTTCGATTTGGGAAATAAGGTAATCTTAAAAATTTATGTTATCCATTTTCCATTTTAGTTTGTGAAAGGATTAAATTGAAGAATTTGGGTAGAAAAGATTTTTTTTCCTTTATTAAATTTATTGAAAGAAAATTATTTTCTATCACTCTAAATTTCTAACACTATTTCCACTTCTTTCTTCTTTTCACAATAGTACTACTTCTATAAAATTATAAAAAAAAAAAATCTAATTATATCAAATGCATTTTCTTTTATAAATTACTAGCTTTTATGAAAATTATTTTCAGTTTATTGAGTGATTTCCTTCAAATTAAACGCCCCTTAATTATTTTCTATTCCTGCGTATTGAAAGCATGGACAAAGCTACATTGGGTCTAGAGGCCCAACCCCCAAGTTCCATTTAGTAATTTATAATATATGACATAAAGACTGATTATACTACAAAATAAAATAAAATTCAATGGTCAAAGAAAGAAAAATGTACTTTAAGATTTGAATTTTGTCTCTCATGAGTCATGATTCATGATTCATGATTCATGCAACACTCATCTAAGTCATCACCATTCCTAACTATTCAAGTATCACTTATAAAATATTTTCATTAAGAAAACTTAGATTTTTAATCTGTTTTCATACAATTATTTTACCGGTATATCTGTCATTTGACTATATTTTTTGTTACTATGGTTCATTTGATTATAATTTTTTGTTTGTGTAATGGTCATCTAGCTACTTTTTTACTAGTTATCAATCATCCCGTTATAATTTTTTGCCATTGTATCGATCATCAATTATAATTTTTTGCTAGGGCATTGGCCATTCAACTTTAATATTTGTCCAATAATAACACGTAAGGTGTCACCAGAATTTCATTTTATTCTTAGAATCGACCAGTTTTATATTCTTTATGAATATTTACTACACTACTATATATTCTTTATTTCTTTATGAATGTTTACTACACTACTACATTAGAATATGTTTATTACCTTCCATCTTTTACTTACTATTCTTAATAAAAAATATAGGAAAAATTATTATGAATAATTCAACCTAATTTTCATTATTTGTTAATAATTTCAGCTTTTGAAATTTTTTTAATAATTCAACCTTTAGTTTTAGTTCGTTACTAATGAACCCTTTAGAAAATGACCTGTTATATCAGGTTACCTGCTATCTTTTCCTTTTTTATAATAATCTAATCTATTTTCCATTACCTGCCAATAATCTCACCTTTTGAATTTTTTTTAATAATCCAACCTTTGTTTTCATATTGTTGCTAATGGACCCTTTAAGAAGCTAAATACTCAATTTCTCTTTGCCACTAGTTTATAATAATCCAACATATCTCATTCATACATGTTAAGTCTCTTTTAATTTCTTTAGCGCATTTTCTCTTCAGTTATTACCAAAAAATCCACAATTTTTTAAAATACTCAATTTCTCTTATACTTTGAAGGGAAGTAAATAACATATGATGATAATGATTTTTTATAATTATAATGATTATAAAATTTTAACGTGTAAATTTCAACTTGATAAAGATAATACATAACGGGTCGGCGAGTATCCTATTCAATGTATTTTGTGGCCCATGACCCAACTCGGATTATATTATTTTTTAAAAAATTAACCCACCATTTAGGATGTGGGTTAGCGGGTCGGGTCAAGCGGGTCGGCGAGTTGAGTCAAGCGAGTCGGATTTTTTGAACACCCCTAGTTGATGGGATATGTATGTAAAAACCATTACTATTTATGCAATGATCGACTTTATAAGCTTGGAAAATAATAGTAATTTCCTTTAACTTCTTGAAGGGTCCATTGGCAACAAACATAATACAAAGGTTGGATTATTACAAAAAATTTTAAAGGTATAGGATTATTGGCAGGTAATAGGAAATATATTGGATTATTATAAAAAAGGAAGAATATGAGAGGTAACCTGATATAGCAGGTTATTTTTTAAAGGTCCATTGACAACAAACTGAAAGCAAAGGATGCATTATTAAAAAAATTTCAAAAGGTAAGATTATTGACAAGTAATGAAAAATAAGTTGGATTCGCAATAATTTTTCCTAAAAAATATCCATTTGTTTACTTACCTCGACCATCAATTATTCTATTTATAAGAGAAATATTAAGCACAACTCACATGGTCGATATTGTGTTTAACTGCTTATTGTTAGAAAATAAAATAAAATAGAAATTAAATTATTAGATTAGTTATTTTCTAATTGTTGAATGATACTTTATATAATATCTTTTCGTAGGTTATATATTTTTTCTTATTGATAGAATTAGAAATTAAGACTCTCTATGATAAAAAGATAAGTCATTAAATATTGATGAGATTTACACCATGAGAAAAGAAAGCAGTAAGAGAAGAAAGAAATTATTACAATATTATTGATCATAGAAAAGAATACAATGGGCATCTATATATACACAAGAAGTTAGAAATGTTCTAGATGAATGTAGTGAGCTGACGTGTGCAAGAGAGGAATAACAAACTTCTAAAAAATTCTTCTAACAACCAAAATATATAACTGACATGTGGTACCAACTATTATACATGACAACAACTGTAGTATTATTGTACAAGTTCCATGGTGAGTTTGGTGAACTATTGACGAGATGCTTGCTTTAAACCGTAGAGAGACTTCTTCAATTTGCATACAACATTAGGAGGATGAGATAAGTCATCATGAACTTGCATGTACACTTCTTCATGTAAGTCACCATGCAAAAATGCATTGTTGATATCCAATTGAAAGAAAGGCCGGTGTTTACTGGCTGCGAGAGCAATGATGCAACGTACAATAGTCATCTTTACGACTGGAGAAAAAGTCTCTTGAAAATCAACTCCATATTGTTGGGAATAACCCTTGGCAACCAAGCATGCCTTAAACCTTTCAAGGGAACCATCAGCCTTAAGCTTCACTTTGTTGACCCATTTACAACCAGTAGCCTTTTTATCAGGGGGTAATGAAACAAAATCCCAATTATTGTTCTTTTCTAAGGCACAAATTTCAGCTTGTATAACTTCCTGCCATGTTGTATTAAGAATAGCCTCTTTATAAGAGGAAGGCTCTTTCCAACCAATAGCCTCTTTATAAGAAAATTTACTCATTGATAGAATAGTTTATGCTAGTGAGAAGTGTGCCTAAGTTAAGTTACCTCAAGGGTATTACACACTATGATCACACTTACCTTAAGATAGACAAGCTCTATAAGGTCATGTGTTAGATATTCTGTTAATGCCTGGGTTGAGTTGATACCATGTGTGTTTTGCAAGATTTTATGTTTTGAGAAGAGGAATGTGAAGACCTGCATTCTACCTAAGAACACATGGTTCGGGTTGGAAAGGACGTAATGAGATTAAGAAGTATAAGTGGACGATAAACGGTTACTATCTGTGCTTGTGTTTTATGAAATCATTTTATGTTGTTGTGTAACATAAATGTTATCTAGTAGTTGGCCTTATTATATTTTATACTAGTTACTGACGTGTACGTGTACGTGTTTATGTTTGATTGTTGATGACTTTCTATGATTGTCCTACTATGACACATTGGCCTTTGGTCTAATGTCGAGCATCAGGAGGATCATAGACAGGCGTAGCAGGTATTGGAGCTTCTTTTGCATTGCATTGGGAGAAAGTGATGAGGGTGAAGCATAACCTGTGTCTTAATGTTATGAGGCCTTGTGTCCTCCCTTGTATATTTGTATTTCCGCTGCGTAGTTTATAACTTCGTATGGTTTTAAAGTGTTAAGTCATCTTAAAATGCAAGCGTTAACACTGGAACCACGATCCATGCTTGGCATGTTGATTTGAGAAGCGGGCGACGAATCATTCCGCCGTGGTGTGAGATTTTAAAGGCAATGATGCTTTAGACTAGTTTAATGTTTTTATTGTGCTAATTGCTCTACCACATGTTTGATTTTTAGAAGAGTTGCTGCCGATATTTCCAATCACCCACCTTTCTAATTAATCTTTAGCGTTTATTTTAATTTTTCCCCTTTTCTTTTTATGTAACACCCATATTTCCTCACTTCATTCACGATTTTTGGTTTCGAAAAGGGGTTGGAAATTCAGGAGTGTTACACAGACTGAGTCGCCTTAGTAGCCATATGAGAACAGAAGAAAAGAAATAAGAAAAGGAAAGAATAAAGTACAAAAAAAAAATATCAGGATCTTGATTGTTGCTCTGATACCATGATGAGATTCACACCATGAGCAATGAAAGCAATAAGAGAAGAAAGAAAGTATTACAATATTATTGATCATAGAAAAGAATACAATGGGTATCTATAAATACACAAGAAGCTAGAAATGTTCTAGAATACTATAGTGAGCTGACGTATGCAAGAATTGAATAACAAACTCCTAACAAATTCTTCTAATAACCAAAATATACAATTGACATGTAGTAATTAACCAACTATTATACATGATAACAGCTGTAATATTATTGTACACCAGTATCTTGTATGTATTTAGTAGATGGAGACTCCACAAATAAATAAATAAATAAATAAATAAATATATATATATATATATATATATATATATATATATATATATATATATATATTATAAAAATAAGCAATGATATAATTTTTTTTCTAAAAACTTATTTTTTCCGTCTAACTTGGTATCTTGAGTAATTTTGATCTATATTATATTTAAAATAATGCATCATACATCTTAAAAATTAATTAAAATAATAGAAAATCTATATAACTCAATCACTGCCACCATAAAAAGTTCCTTTATCGTGAACTCGATATTGCAAGTAATGCAACGGTTAAGTACCCACAACAAACTCATGATAACAATACTCTAACGTATATCTCTGAAAAATTAATTAACCAAACGTAGACTAAATTGTCATGAGTAATGCAGGTGGAAGAGGATAACTCAATCATATCACAGTGAATATTCCTCGAAGAATCGAAAAAGATTACACTCAACAAGTATAGAAAGATACGATTGTTATTTCTTGGACAATCGAGGATATTGAATCAGAATTGGTAAAAAAATACCAAGATTTTCCTACAACAAGGGGATTATGCAAAGGAATTGAAGCAATGTATTATAATACCGAAAGTGATGAATTACAAATATTTGATCCAATCATTAACGCAAACACCATCAAACAAGGACATAAATCTAAAAGGCACATTATTGTAAACTTGCAGAGGTGTTCATTCGGGTGATCGGGTCGGTTTCGAACGGGTATCATTCGATTCGATTGTATTTTGGATCGGTTATATTACGGATGCGTGTTGCGACTGGTCACACTCGGGTCGGGTCGGTTAGTCACAGTTCGGTTGAAGATCGGTTATTCAAACTATCGGGTTAGCATCAGTTCGGTGTCAGTTGAAATTCGTGTCGAGTTTCAATCGGTGTCGGGTTGTCATCGTTGACCAGAAATTAAAATTATAAAGTTCTATCAATTTTCATCTAATTCGATTAAAAGTAGTTAAATAAACATTGACCATTGATTATTAACTCTAAATATATGAAATTATGTATTTGTAAAATTATTTTATTAAAATATTTATCACTTTATTAAAATAACTAATAAGATGATTGAATATGAGTCGATTATACTTCTATGTAAAAAATTGGTTTAGGTTTTGCAATAGTTCGATTTAAACTTCGTTCGGGTTAAGTCGGTTTTAGCCGGATCGAGTTCGATCTCGAGCATGATTCGGGTCGAATATGACTCGGGTCGGTTCATTATTAGGTTCGAGTAATCTCGGTTAACGTTTATGTGTCGGTTAGAAAAATCAGTTACTGCTCGGGTTCAGTTTTCCCATTTTCGGTTCTCAACCGGTTCGGGTATAGCTTCAGGTTGGATAATGTCGGTTCGATAAACCTAAAACACATTTTCGGGTCGGTTTACTTTCAATTTCGAATCGGGTCACTTTTGAACACCTCAATAAACTTGTATCAATATGGAAAGAAATTGATTGAATAGTGTCTATCCCAAGAAAAACTTGAAGAAAATAATCACAAACAACCATATCATTGCACATGATATGTTATTGTACTTGTTTCTTGCTGGCTTAAAGGACATGCTTGACAAGTATTCCACAGATTGCCTAACCCCGTAAAATGCCAAAAGAAAAAAATTACATTCACAACGTTAAATCAAGTAAAATAAATAAAAAAATTCGCAACTCAATAGTAGGATAAGGAATGAATTGTGAGCTAAACAAAGAGTTAGAAGAAACTCAAGACATTGCATTCATTAAAAAGCAAAGTTCTGATTTGAGTTAAATATGACAATTTTGTTTATATCTTAAAGGCGGGCTTTCAAACCCTAAAAACAAAAAATCTCGACCTTTAAATTACAGAAAAAAAAAAAGTCGGACAAGAAGCTTCCATTAAACCTATACAAAAGGCGCATAAAATTCCACCTTTCTATCTCTATAAAAAATCAACCCAAAATACAAAACCATTCCATTTTGAGATATATAGTCTCTTCTATATCCAAATGCACAAATGGGTGATCCTTGATTTACATAAACTAGAGTAATGATAATAAATATACATCCATTTAATCATATTATTATGGTGATATTTTATCTTACTATCCTTATAGTAGTACACTATAAAGACTTTGCGACCAACATATTGGAATATATTCTGTTATAGTAAAGTGGAGAACAAAATAAATTTTGATCAAAAAATCATTGAGATTGATTTAGACACTTCCTAAAGCCAAAATTAAATGTCAACTTGACAAAAAAGAATTGTGTATATTCTTATTGATATGCATGGAATCAAATCTTGGCTTTTGGTAAATCTACTTCATTGCCATTGATTTTGCAAGAATTGCTTCATTAACTTCACTAAAAAAGGAAATTTAAGAGCACAAAATATTTTAGTCTAATGATCATCTTTATCAAATGATTTAAGATAATTAAATGTTAATAAATTAATATGTTAATAGAAAACTAAACTTAATTTATTTTCTAACTAAATAGAAGTATAAAGTTATATTTTATTTAAATGAGAAGAATGTATGATGATTTTTATTAAATGGAACTCAATTAATTTTCTTACTGAATTTTGAGTCATGGCTTAGCAACGGTTAAGGATTTTTCCTTTCACTCTATACATGGGTTTAATTTTCACTATACAAAAAGAATTGATTTTCTTTTTACAATGTCTGTGGAGAATCTCTGGCTTTCCCAAATCAGAAATTAAAAAAAATATCTTAGTAAATGTTTCTCTTTGTCTCATTGATTTTGCAACACAATACACAAAAAGCTTTTACTTTGATTTTTTCAATGTAGCAAAATTAAAGGGACGAAAAAGTATTGTTTTTAAGTGAGGAAAACAAGCTAGACCTTAGTTCTGCTAAACTTTTTTTCTCAAAAAATTATATTTATTTTTCAAGTTTAAATAATTTTTAATATTTATAGTTACTAATTTCTAACTTTTGACTTTTAGATTCAAATTAGACTTTTTTTGTTAAATTTTTTTGACAAAGAGAAAATATTATTTTCAAAATGAACCAAAACAGACAAATTTGCAGGGGAGGAGACATTCTCTAAAATGGACTCCCTTTTGGGCCCCTAGGGCTAAATTCAATAAAAGTAATTTTATCAAACGATTATTTTTAATAAAAAGATAACAAAATTATAGTTTGTTTAGCGTATAAAAGTGAGATTTTATATTCTATTTGCGATAGTGTTAAAGTGTGATTTGAGTCAAATATGATAATTCAGTTTAAATATTTCGCATGGGTGTTTTTCATGAATTAGTATGGAGAAGTGTGTGACTTTCTTCTAGCCAATTTAGGTAACCAATTCTTTGATAAGCTACCATGGCAAGTTATTAGTTATTTTTTTTTCACATTTCATCATATCACGTACAATATTTGTCATGTTTGTTAGTACACTTTTAAGTTATGACGTTTCACTATTATTTATTTTAAAACATCCATACTATACTTATTAAATTCACAATAATTTGTATCAGAGCAAGAGGTTTGTTGAATTTATTATGGTGATTTTGAATGTTTTAGGTCGTATTTAATATGTCAAAATGAACATAGACTTAAGGTAATTTAAAATTTTCGTTTTTGAGCATCCCTAAGTTATAGCAAGTTTCGTTAATGTTTTAAAGCGACTTAAGGTAAAAAGGACATGTCGATAATAGTAATTTGAGTAAATGCAGAATTAGTAATGGACCCAATACTATATTATATATCTTACATTTACAACTTTTAAATTCTAATTTTATGAAAATATTCATGTTGATTTCTACTCCTTGTATTTCTTTATATATTATCTTTTTATGGGAGATCAAACTATTCTCTCCAACTCTTTGTTCTTGGAGGAGTGTCTTAACTTTGTGGCTCTTCACTATCGATCCATTTTTATTCTTGTGAAATATTGGTCCATGCTCTTTCCTTCTACTTTCTATAATCTTGTTGATCATAAATAATTTATATTTTCACCCACATTCTTGAGTACTAGTATTTTAACTACATTCTATATATTTTTTCGAAATATCTCCAACTGTTGTAGTTTTGTACATCCATTTGTTGGCCCATATTCCCTCCCTCCCATAAATTTTTTAAATATTTTTCTTTTTATCATTTTTCAAATTTGCTACATTCTCTTTCTTAAAAATGACTACAATACCTCTATAATTTTTATACACATATTTAATTAAGATAATATTTCATCCCATTCTAAAAATTTATTTAAAATGTTTTATTTATTCTACCTAAATCCAAAAAAATTATGAAGTAGACAAATATACTATATACTCCCCTATCTTATTAAAATTACATCATTTAACTCAATTATATGAGAGTTTTAAGAGTTAAATGATATAATTATTTTAATGGGACAGAGAGAATATATGCCTCTTACTAATTTTATGGGACTTTGTGACGGAGGGATTCCGTTATTGTCACTAATCTACTTGTAAGTACATGAATTGATTTTGCAAATAACAGAAATTGAACATATTTCATTTATATAAATAATAGGAATCTTATTCAAGTGAATAATAGAGATTGAATAATATACTACAAACCATATCATTATATCAACCTTTTGTACCAATCAAAAGTGTAATATAGATAGGATTAGAGTAAAAATTTCACAAAAGATTTTAAGACCTAGTTTATTTTAATTCTTTATGAATTTGGAGCCTATATATTAAGTAGTTCAGTTAAAGATAAAGCAATGCAAACTAACAAAAACTAATATTTAAGACCTTTTTTACTAAATGATTTTATGTAATCGGTTATTAGACATCTTGTACATGTCAAAAGCCACCTGCAAATAAAAAATAAGGTCAAATCAACACAATTATTACGGTAATTATGTTCAGAATACAAATTGATACGTGTATAGCATAAACTATTACATAAATAAACACACTTCCTCTAAATTTTGTAATATTTACATAGTGACAACTTGTCAAGTAAATTATTACTCATAAGGGTTTACTTAGATTAGATACAAATATTTAAAGGGTAAATAAATATAAAAGTCAAAATATGAAAATAAAGTTAGTTACATAAATAATTAATGAAATTTAATTTTTAGGTGGAAGAATTGGTTAGAATGTAATGCAGATAAAATAACAATTAATTAGTTTCCTTATTTGAGCTATAAATTTAGCTTAGGGGAGGATTAGGAATACTTTTCCACCAAGTGAGGGAAGTCATCCTCCTTTTTTATAATGAAGTTTCAATAGTCAACTTAAATTAATATTGATAGCATGATATGTTATATATTTTATCAATACTCCTCCTTGATCACACATGAGTTCTTTAGGTTAAAAGTATAGATATAACATAGACTTTTTCGTACGTTTCACTATAATATTGTCAGATTAGCATATATTTATTGTCAGATTAGCATATAATATCATATTAAATGACCAAATAAATTAATAGCTTAATTTGATATAGAACGAAAATCCTAGAATGTGAATATATTTATATACTCTTATCAACTATTATACATTACTTAAGTTATTTACATCAATTGTTGATAACAGTGTAACAACTAAAGTCAAAAAAAGATAGGTGTAGAACTCACCAAAAACATTGCAGTATGTTAAATTAGGCTGGACTTATTGTGAATGTCAGCATATTAACGGGGGACACAAGTGCACACACTTCATAAGCCAAGGAGATATATACCATCCCAAAACTATATGGAAATGAGAAGAAGGTCTCTAATAGCTTATAAAGCGTGCACACCATTTTCAATTTATCGATGTGGGATAACTCATCCCAACACAGTAAATCTTGGTAGAAAGAAGAGAAAAGCCTAGCATGAAAGATGAGAGTTTGTCAAGATAGCCAAAGACGACTGCCTGACGTTGAAGCATGAGATTGTACGATCCCAAGAATAAAAGATCAGGCAAGTCATCCTTGGCTACTAAACAATAAGACTCTCAACTTCATGGAAGGCCTCTCTTCCTCGCTTGGTCTTGATAAAATTGTAACAACCCGGAAATATCAACTATTATTATGATATTTTTTTTCCTTGTGTTTTAATTTTCATTACATATAGGAGCTTGTATTTATAGCTAAACCTCTCGTTTCTATATTTATATTTTGCATAATTTATATTCTTTTCTCAAAACATGCATGAGGAATAATATTATATTGTTGACTTTGCGCAAGATCTTATCATGATAATATTCAACTTTCATGCATGCATGCATCATATACATTGCCCATAATTGTGGATATATTCCTTGCTATTGTCGACGTGCACTTGTGAGTCTAAATTTGGACTCGAAATTTTTGATCTTGACAAGACAACTAATCATATGCAATCCTTTAATTTATTGGAATATATGAATCTTTTTTCAACTTGATCGATATTTCTATAAGTGCAAGTATGCAATCCATGCAAGTTGATAGTGTGCATGTTTCTTAATTAATGAATCATTCCACTCTTTGGATGAGTTTCAATATTTTGAATCGATTCAATTTCGCTTATTTATTCGTCATTATCAGGAAAAATATGATTTTGTGTTATTATTTCAAGTTTCAGATATATTATTTTTTTGATATCTTAAATTGTTATTAGAATCAGGTTGAATCATACTCGATTTTGGTTAATTGGATTAATTTTGGACAATATTACATGCATGTTATCAATATAAGGTTGCACGTTTATGTTATTTTGTATCTTATTTTGGTTAAACTAAACGTATTTATTAGATATATTTAAATTAAATTTATTAAAAACACAATTTTTAACATTTTGAATTGGATCTTTTAAAGTTGAAAACTATTAATACGTATCTTCTTGTTTATTTGACGATGTAATTTTAAATGCTTGACAACGAACAACTTAACAAGAAAGTTAAGCAAAAGTCTTGTATTATACATCAAACATGGCAATGTCTTATGTTAAACTTTTTTGCGGGATTTAGGATACCAAACTAATAACTTTACACGATATTTGGAAAAGAAAAAATAGAGGGAGAGAAAGGAGAGCCAAAAAGGATTGTATTTCTGTCATTTGAATACATTTGAAGACCCAGCAGAATTTGGGATGAACAAATAAGAATTGACTTGTATGAGTTAAACCTCTCTAAAGCCTTGATTAAGGATAGGGGTAGTTGGAGGTGTCATATCCATGTTTTAGACTACTGATTGTCCTCTTAGGTTACTTTTTGGTGTTCTTGCTCTCTTGCTTATCTCGTTTCTTTTATTATTAGTTTTTGTTTTCTTTATTTTGTAGTTGGTTCTACTTATTTATTTTATTTATAGGCATGTAATTTATCTTTTCCATGTAGTTACGTCTCTTTATCATTCTCGAGCCGGGGGACTCTTTTGGCCGCGCTCTTGTTTATGGGTATGAGTTGCCGCCGTCCTTTCCTCCCCAAACCCTGTCCATAGTTTTTCTATGAGCGGGATACACTGAGTAGGATAATAATGATAATACAATAGGGAAGGAAAACACGTATATCAATTTGTCTATTTATCAAAACGTGACATTGCCATCATGAGGGGTACTAAATTTGTTGAAGAAAATTAGTGTTTGATATCAGTTATTCATTTATCAACCATTTATAATATGTTACATTTGTCGATTTTATCTGTTTTAATGAATTTACAACTTTGTTTTGATGAGATATGAAATCACATACGTTTGCCTATTCTTGACAATAAATTATATCTATGTATTTATCTTATTTACATATTTTTCAACTCTTTTATTCTATTTTTAATTTATATATTATCATCATCATATTCAGTGTATCTCACCCATAGAAAACTATGATCAAGGTCTGAGGATAAAGGGAAGGCGGCAACTCATACTCATAAAGGAGAGCGCGACCAAAGATTCCCTTGGCTAGCAAAAAAAAAAACTAGAAAAGTCCCTGCGAGGAATATAACTGAGAGAAGCTGTAACTAACTCCACAAGCCTACATTTTATCATACAAGTTTGACCCTTAAACATAAAATAAATATAAATAAAGTGCATATAAAATAAAATATATTAAAATAAAATAATATAAAAAATTAAAATAACAATAAATGATAAAAAATAAAATAAAATAAAAACGAGAAAAGCCAAAGAGCACGAACACCAATAGGTAGGCGAAAGGAAATCAATAGTCTACAACATGAATAAGACGCCTGCACTACTCCGATCTCTAGTCAGGTCCTCAGAGAGGTGTAACTCATACAAATCAACTTTTATTTGTTCCTCCCAAATTCTCCTAGGTTTTCCTCGACTTCTCTAACCCTCTACTATGATGCTTTAATTTTTATCCTCCTCACGGGGGCGTCAAAGATATTTCTCTATTATTTTCGCGCATCTTTGTAGAAATAGTGGCAATTCCTAGTTTCTCTCTAAACTTTTGATTCTTAATTTTATCCATCAATGTGTTATCGCACATCCATCTCAACATATGCATTTTTATAACTTCTATCTTATGTTTAAAAGTCCTTTTTACATGTCAACACTTTGTTCCATATAATAGAGCAGGTTTGTAGCCACGCGATGAAATTTACTTTTATTTTAATATGATGAATATATTTATAGAAAAATTAAAAAAAGAAAACAAAGCTATTAGTGTCGAAGAACAAAAAAGAGCCAGTAGATGACTATATGATGTCAAGAATAATTTCCACGCACTAAAACAAAAAGACATATAAATCTAAAGTAAACTTTGACTCAACATATCTTTTTGGATACCTCATCATGGATTGCCCCTTTTTATATCAATGAACATCGACCAATCATTTATTCAACACTAAAAACTTTGAATTGCAATTAATTTATTTAATCAAAAAAATTAAAACCTCGACCAATCACATACTTCCTTTGTCTCAAAGAAATAGGCCTCATACAATGGAGTGAAAATCAAGAAAAACAAGTAAATATAGTAAAAAGTATTTTATTGAAAAGTCTGCAAAATTTTTAGATAGGATGAAAAATAAGTTAAAAATATGAATGACTTTTAATAAAATATTGTGTGCATGATCAAAATAAAAATTGAACAAATTTAATAAGAATTACTAATAAAAATGAGTCAGAAAGAATATGAAAATATAGATTTTCCCTTTTTTTTTTAAGAAGATATCATGTTAATTAGACCAGAATGAGGCCATAGTTTGACATTTTCCTATTGCTTTAGATCACTTAAAAACATTTCAATGCAAACGCACTTTAGATCCATGAAAGATGACAACCAACTTTCCACTTCATATTGCGTGCATTTTTATTTCAATTGGTCTCTTTTTCTTTGCTATTAAATTTTTTAAGAAAATATCTTTATTATTTTCTTTAATCCTCATTAATATATATATTTTTTTTAATACCATCTACCAATTATACTATTATTGCAATTTCAAAGGAACTACGGAATATAATAAAATAGATTATTATCAAAATTAATATACAATTATTATTATTATTATTATTATTATTATTATTATTATTATTATTATTATTATTATTATAAATGTCTTCAATTATATAAGAATAAAAAATATATAAAATAAATATTATAAAGTTAAGCATAAAAATAAATTTAATAATAAAATTTCACTTGAATGTGTTTTTTTGTTATACATTGGTAATCATTTAAAATCAAAATTAAGATGTAAATAAATAAGGTGTATATTGAAATATGAAAATTCAATTCTAATGATTTCAACTTTAGGTTATTATCTTTTAAAGATTAGACATCTCATTTAATCTTTAAAAATCAAATCTTTACACGAAAATATTCTAAAGGACAAGGACCTTCAAAATGAAAAGTCAAGCAAATGTCAAATCCTTGAAGAATAAATAAAAAGTCAAACCTTTAGAAGATAACCAACTTATTTTGATGAGGACTATAGAATTAAAATTTCCATTAAAATAGGAAGACAATAGCGTTTAGTGTTTACAAAGAACAAAAAGGAGACCTTGCATGAGATTGTTGAACAATTCATATTCCCAAATCTAGCTATGAAGAATAATATATTAACTTTGTTAGAGAATCGGATATTATTATTTCAGTTAAAAAATGTATGCTCCTTTTTTATTTTTGATCTTCTTCTCTCGATTTATGATGTAACAAAAAAAAATTGAATTTGGTAGGAACTTATATCCATTTCCTAATCCAAAATTCATTGCCATATTGATCATTAATATACTAAATACTAACTAATTAATTATTAACTCAAATAGGAATAGATCAGGTTATTTCATCTATTTCAAGTCTTATGATAACTTCATATTAGAGTTAATAATAAGTTCAAAAAAAGATTAAAATATTTGACGAAAGCTTGGGTTATTTTCGCGGTTTCGCCTATTATTTTTACTTAATTGAACTTATGTTTATTATCTGGTCAATTCCATTTTATTTGTTGTACATAAAACTTTTTTTACTAACTGAACGTATATTTTAATGATTTTTTCATGTTTCTTTTCCTCTTTGAAATATAGAGTTTTACTCAAACTTAATTTTGCTACATAAAACTTATTTTTATTGAATACTCCCTCCGTTCCCTAATGAAGTTCCTATAAAGAATGTTCACGGGAATTAAGAAAAACAGAATCTTTTAGATAGTGGAGATATTATTATTTTATTGAATAATAAATTTGATGAATGAAAAGTGAGAACTAAAAATATTAAAAAATATTAAAAGAAAGTTAGTGGAAAAAATATGGGGACCACAACTAATAAAAAATATTTTTATAAAGTTAGTGGGAAACATGTGGGAACCATAAGGAATATAAAAATGTTAAAATGAAGTTAGTGGAAGATATGTAGGGACCATAGGCATTATTAAAATATTAAAATGAGAATGTGTATGGTTATTTTTGTCCAAAATTTGTGATAAAAATAGAAAGATTCCTTATGGAACAATAAATGAAACATCCCAAAATGAAAACTGGAAACCTTATTAAGGAACGGAGGGAGTATTACTCAATGCATACGAAATACAAATATATAATTTTTTGTACTCAAATTTAATTTCGGAGAACCTATTTACTTATACAGGTATTGACAAAATGGAGGCCATGACTGTTAAGTGGACATATTTTTTTAATGGACATATTTTTTAAATAAAAAATTACAAATTAAGATTGATGGAGAGAGTAGCAAGTACAACTCACCCAAAACAAATCTGACGAGATCTTAAGAAGATAAAGCCTAGCATGAAAGAGGAGAGTTTGTCAAGATAGCCAAAGACGACTGCCTGACATCGAATCGTGAGATCGTACCATCTCTACGACAAAAAACCAGGCAAGTCATCCTTGGCTACTAAACAATGAAACTCTCAACTTCATGTAAGGCCACTATTCATTACGCAAGTTATTTTTCTTGAGCTGTTCAGTCCATAGAATTAAGCTTGCAAGCTGTGTATTTATAAGTAAACCTTATGATTCTATAGTGGTATTTTGGTCATTATAATTTGTTTCATTGATGCATCTTTGAAATTGCCCATAAATGTGGATATATTCCTTGTTATTGTTGACTCTTACCTCCTCTTATATAAGACCGTTTTATCAGAGACAGACTCATACAATTAATCTATTTCTCTAATTGATTATTTTCAGATTGTAAGTGATCACTTTGAGCTTGATAGTGAGCATTTTAAAACTATATAAAGTTATCACTTTAAGATTATAATTGGTCGTTTTAAGATTGTAAGTAATCACTTTAATGTTATAAGTGATTAATTTAAAACTCAAAGTGTATAGTTTGCCAACTTAATCCAGATGATCTCATTGTGGAATCTAAAAATTTGTGTATATGGAATTCTGTATATATATGTGACAACCCGATTGGTTGAAAAATGAAATATATCGTGACCAAAGTGCGACCAAAAAGGATTATTGTAGGTAAAGCCGTCTTATTTATTTTTGGGCTATAGAGCGAAAAATTAAAAGGCTCCTAAAAACTTAAAGCGTACGAATAATACAATGTCCTTTTTGTTTTGTATTGTTGATATTTTAACTATTTTACAAAAACTAATAACTCTTATTACATAGCAAAAAATATTAAATTATACTAAATTAATTCAAGTTAACCTTTTTATATATGTAAATATGCTTTTTGAACATAAAAAATTTAGGGCTCTAAGCAATAGGCCGTTTTAACCATACTAAACCACGGTCATGGTTATAGGGTAATTGCACTGCACGCTATCTATTTTCTTACACCAATTGTCCAGCTGTTCTCAATTGTGTGCGCTTTGAAAGTTTTAAGGAGGGCCCAAAACTTTACAAGTCACTCATCCTATCACTACTCCCAACCAAGCAAGTTTTAAGACATGTTTGGTATTAATTCTACAATATAACATTACTGCTATTTACTTATATTATTTAACCAATTGTTATTAATACTAGAATTTATTATTAGCAATAGTATTCCGTATTGTAGTTATTAATATTATATTAGTACATTATTAGTAATTATAGTAGTATTAATTTGTTTTTGATGTAATAGTAGTATTAATTAATATTACTTTAATACATTTATTTAGTATAACATTAGTTGTACTAGAATTATGAGTGATGTATTAGAATTATATTAGTCATCTTAATATAGTATTAGCATAGTATTACTTGTATTAGTATATTTATAATATAATCTTATTTGTAGTGTTACTATATTAGTCGTTTTAGCTAGTATATTTGAAATATCAGTAAAGTATTAATCATAGTAATATTTTGAAAAATTGTCCAGAAATTGGTATTGGGCATGTTGGTGGATATGTTCCTTGTTTTTGTAGTGGAGAACAAAAAAGCTTGACAGCTGATTTTATGGATTCCACTATAATATTAGGAAGGTGAACTCCATCTTACTACAAGGACATTATTTCTATAATTGTGAAATTGCCTCTTAGGCTGCCGTGAGATCCATTTTCAAGTTGACCTTACCAAACATATAAAATTCTCACTCTTTCTTTAAAAATATATTATAAACTTAATATATTCTCACAAATTTTACAAATTCAAAGAACAGAAAAAATATTTTATTACAATCTTGAATCTGTCATTTGAGTCAAAGTCGACCACAACTCATTCTAAAATAAAAAAAAAAATGTATAAATTGATATTTGGTCAACAAATAGTTTCGGTCATAATACATACTATTCGTGTTAACAACCTAAAAAAAGTCTTTAGATAACTAAATTCTTGACAATTTTTGACTTCTCTCACCCTAAATTTTTCTACTCATATAATATTAATATGCAAATCTTCGACCCATGATTTTCAGTTCCGATTTTGACTTGTATTTTAGTTGAAGATACAAAACATAATTTCCTAGTTTGATACGGTCTCTAGTTGGTGTATGACTACTCCTATGACTATGAGGTATACTTAATTGCGAATAGGATGCATTCGGATCAAGAATTATATCCATCAATTGTCCACACACTAATTAAAATGAAAAGACAGAAATCTAAAGTAGGTTTTGACTAGAGACCTCATCATGAAATACCTTTTCTCTGATTACAAAGAACATCGACCAATCATTTAAATGATATGAACTTTTAAGTGCAATTATTTATTTATTCTTTTGATTAATAAAATGAAAACCTAAACCAAACACGTATATCAATAGAATTTTCCTTTTCATCGAGAACCCATCATGTTGATTAGACAAGAAGAATAGGGAAACTAAATATGTCATTTTTATCCTGAAATACTTGTTATATTATGGTTATTAACAATATTTATTGTTCAAGTTTATTTTATATATTATTACTAATGTATAAGAAAAAAATAGTCAAATGGAATCTTATTTGAATTCTCTAATTGCATATTTTTATAATATTAAAAAATTTTAGATGTACTTAGTTCAATATATAAACTATCAAAATAACACATTGTGTAAAAGTCAAATATAGTAAGTATTATAAAAAGGGATCAGTCATTTTGCAATATTTAAATTAAAAAACTTTCAAATTAAAAATGCAAAATGATGCAAAATGAAAGTGACATGAGCATATGTGTCTTCTTCCAAATCTATGAAGAATAAAATATTGACTTTAGCAACTTATATTCCATTCCTTCATGTTCGTCCTGATAATAATGGGATCATAAAAAGGCTATGGGAAAATAATTCTTTTTTATTAATATAGATTATTAAAAATTTTAAAATATAGTATTGATAAAATAATAAATGTTTTAAAATAAAAATGTAGGATATGTATAAATATTGAAATTTTGGTCTAATGAGCTAGAGTGAAAAATAATTCTTCAACATATTTTTATTAAATATTTTCTGTCATTTTCACACTTATTTTAAAAAGCTCTGACTTTAACTTTTAGAATTAATGCGTAAATCTAATAGATGTTGAAGGAGGATTGTACACCAATATTTCAAGTTGAAACCCTATACATTTGGGGTCCTGACTTGCTGCTCATAATTCTCAAATCCGAACTTCTTTTTCATATCATAATTCCAAGTACCAACTACTTATAACTCCACTCAAACTAAAAATTTTAGAATAACTTTATTTGGTCGAAAGTTTCTGTTTGAGTTTCCTTCTTACGCAATTTAATCAGAATTTCCGACTAATCTGTAACTAAATGAGATTAGTCGGAAATTTTATCTTGTTTACGTCATAACACATTTCAATTGGAAATTTTCATTTTACTTGGTGGTCGCAATCTAATTGAAAATTAATCGTGATTCAAAATGTAATTGGAGGCGTCCTCCCATTTTCTTCTATATAAAATAAAGCAAACAACTCTTTAACATTACATCTACCATTGTATAAAAAATTCAAATTATCTTCCTCTCTTTATAAAAAACACCTATAAAAAACAAACAATTTACGTATTTAATTGTTATTTGTAATTTTATTTAATTTATACGTTATATCTTACTCCTAATTTTTAGTTTAATGGACAGTTTTACGATTTACAATATTCAAAAAAATATACGCTAGTATGTTATATAGTAAAAGTAATTATTTTTATTACTATGTTATATAGTAAAAGTCAGTTTTTTATAGTGAAATATGTAAATAGTGATAAAAAAACTCAATCAAATCAACCAACTGCCAACAAATAGCAACCAAACACCTCCTTACCAAAAATGAGAAGCTCATTTGAAAGCAATCAAGCATCCTTGATTAATTTCTAGGGTTTAGGATGCTTACCCTATTCCCCTCCGGAATAGGGTCTCCTCCTAAGTTAAAAGGTCAAGATAGGGCCCTATTTTATCTTTTATAAAATAATAAAAATAATCCTAAAAATTTAATAATATTGGATTTGGTATTAAGGAATACATGTTAATTGTCATGCATGCATTATTATTATCTTGCCCAATTTGAGTATCATGGATATATTCTATCACTACTTACTAGTGCAACGTAGATGAGACTGAGAAAATTGACTAGTACAATTATTTTGATTATTACAATGATTTTATTTATTATGTATAAATAATTGTTGAAAATTGCATGAAGTATATATTTTATCTATGAGAATACAACTTACCCTTTATAGACTATTCTTCATTGAATTTTTTTATTATTAAGTTGGTTTGTCACCTTACCTTTTATAAGAGACATTCAGGCTCGGGCCTGCACATAGAAGGTTCTGAGCATGTTCAGCATCTTCGACCACACAGGGCCTCGAAAAATTAGGGGTCTCAATATTAAATTACTTAGCATATGTTAGTTGTTTAAAGATACAAAATTGTTAGAAAAATATCATAATTTTTAGAATTGTACAGAAATTTCATAAAATTTGTCAATTTTTACTCCACCTTAGGCCTGCATAGGACGTGATCAGAATAACCATTTGATTAAAAGACCTATTAATATTGAATTGTGTTTCAAAAGAAATGATATAATGACAACCAGTTTAGTTAGTTTTGTACACATGTTGTTTGATGACTTACCCTTTGTATTTTGTATTCGCCAATGCCGTTCATCTCTTCTTACGATAATAATCAAACTGAAGAAGTCTAGCATGAAATAAGAGAGCTTGTCAAGATAGCCTAGGAGACTGCCTACTATTAACCTATTTTGAAATATTTCAATGTTATAGTCATGTTGTGTTAAATTAGGCTGGACTTATTGTGAATGCCAGCATATTAACGGGGGAACACAAGTGCACACACTTCATAAGCCAAGGAGATATATACCATCCCAAAACCATATGGCAATGGGAAGAAGGTCTCTAATAGCTTATAAAGCGTGCACACCATTTTTAATTTATCGATGTGGGATAACTCATCCCAACACCCCCCCTCACATGCGAACCCCCGTCAAGTTCGCATGTGGGAGTAATCAATTAGGGTAGGAACGCCATTCTTTTCGAACCTACCATTTTTTTTTTTTTTTAAATTATTGATCGAACCATCGGCTCTGATACCATGTTAAATTAGGCTGGACTTATTGTGAATGCCAGCATATTAACGGGGGAACACAAGTGCACACACTTCATAAGCCAAGGAGATATATACCATCCCAAAGCCAGGCCTCAACCATCAGTTTAAGCTTTTGGTTGAGTTGGTTCCTTGACATGGTATCAGAAGCCAATGTGACAAAAGGTCACAGGTTCGAATCTCAACCACCCCTCATTCAAAGTGGAATATTGAGCACCATGTATGAGGAGAACATGTGTTGCATCCACACTTTTAGCCCAAAGGGCTCTCGTGTGAGGGGGCGTGTTAGAGTATATAAAATATCCTGGGGCCTCAACTATCAGTTTAAGCTTTTGGTTGAGTTGGTTCCTTGACATGCTGATAATTAAATGACAATTTTTATCGTATTATAAATTATAATCGGAATATAATTTACCTTTTCCTACCACATCGTCATAAGCAAACTTCTCTTTGAGACAACCATTATTCTTTTCTACAATAAATATTTCAGAAAAAACACATATAATAATTTAGGTTCATAAATAAGCAATAAATTTTGCATGATATCTTTTCATTGGTCAAATATTAGATTAATATACCAAGAAAGCATATAATTGCCCATACTTTTTAGTAGGCCCCAAATAATTGACTCATCCTGCTGATTGATCCAAATCTAACCCAATAAATTGAAACTTTTATCCAAAAATAGTGTTTAATTAGTTATTAAGACAAATATATATATTAGTTGGTAAATGTTTATTTGAAAAAAAATATGTTAACATGTCAAAAGTTAATAAAAAAAACTTTCCAAAGCAACTTTCATATTGACTTGAAAATTCTGAGCTAGTTTGGAGAAAAAAAAATAGGCTAACATATTGCCTAAAAGACATTTAATATAACGCCATAAGTTTCTATCAACAATTTTGACTATTTAACTAAATTAAACTACTCAATTAATTTCAATAAATATAAACGATTTCAGAAAAATTCACTTAGTTTTTTTTGTTGTAAGGAGCATCTCTTTCTAAAGATTTTTTTTTTGAGACGCGGAGCTTTTTGCCTGTATCCTTCTTTATGGCCTTACGGGTATGGGTTGGCACCAATCTTTCTTTCTCAGACTCTGATTATAGTTTTTTATAGGCGAAGTACACTAAATAGGATAATAAAAATGATGATAAACGATTTAATATACATAAATATCTAGTAAATAGGTACTAAAATTCATTTTTTAAATCTATAAATCAGTTTAACTAGAATAAGACAATAGGAGAAGTTGGGTAAAGGGAAAAGGCATCTATAAGACTAACTAAATATGTGTCAGATTGTGTTAGCTTAATTAATTATGGAATCTATACATATATTACGAGCTATAGTTGAAGAGTAGATTTTGTATGAATTTAATGTATTTTTAAATAGTGTATACCAAATTTAAATATAATGTGTGTGAGTGAAAGAGTATAATTAATTAGAGCGGAGAATGAGGCGTGTAAACTTGTGAATAAAAGTTTAAGAAAGTATGCACTAAAATATTACTTTTCTCGTTTTATTATACTTGTTATATTTGACTTTTTACGCAACTCAATGTGTTATTTTAATTATTTATATATTGAACTATACACATTTAAAAATTATTAAAAGTTTATATAATTAAAGTATGTGATTAGACGATTCAAACAAGATCTCAATTAACTATATTTTTTCAAACATATTGGTCACAATACGTAAAATAAGCTTAAACGATAAATAACGTCCAAAACAAAACTTAACGAGTATTTCAGAACGAAGAAAGTATTAACTAAGTCAATTTTAAACTTACACATCCACTGGAAGCCATACTTGAAAGTCCATTCTTTTTAACTTTATTAATATTTTACCCATGTTTTCTTTTATCTTTTTCTGATAGTAATAAGTATATATGTAATTTGATCAAATTGTATTGAATATATTATCTTTAATTTGTCACAGACTTCATTGTCATTCCGCTCTATTCCATCGCAATTTTTCAACGAATCTTTATAGTCACCATAGTGTTGTAATTTGTTACGAACGTTTTTGTTAGAAATACTTTACATGTCTCATCGATAAAATAGTAGGTTGTTGACTTATATATATAGTGGGTGAGCTAATCTTTCTACTACCATATGGTTTTGGAAAATAATGAACCTCACCAAATGTATGTGCAAGCAGTGGCGGACCCAGGAATTTCAAATTGGGGGGTCAAAATCCGAACGTCACGTCGTTCGGATAATCTGATCGTCGTCCGAATAATTTTTTTTTTAAAGAAAAATAGAAAACATAATAGAAACAATATTTACAATTTACAATATCAAATCCGATGTTAAAAGTTTTACAATCCAAAATATAAAAAAAAAAAAAATACAAGCGTTCAAATGAAAATTACAAATTCATCCTTCGAGTGTACATAATTTTAAAGCGATCAATAATCTTTTCATCAGAAACTTGTAGAAACACTTCCTTCTCAATGTAAGTAACCAAACAATCATTCACTAGTTGATCACCCATGCTATTTCTCAACTTATTTTTGACAAACGTCATTGCGGAAAACACTCTTTCTACACTTGCCGTAGCAACAGGAAGAATCAACATCAACTTGATTAGCAAATGTATAAGAGGAAAAGTCTTATGTCTCCTTGTTTTAACAAGCATCATGGAAAGAGAATTGATATCTTGCAAATCATGAAATCTTTCATCATTTTGCATAGAATCCAAGAAGACATCAAGTTGAAGATCAAGAGCCGTTAAATCATAGCATGAAAACTCTTCGGGATATAAAGAAGCAAGTTTAAGTATCCTCTCTTTATCAAAAGATGAAAAGTTACCTCTAGGACTCAGGGAAGCCATGCATGTAAGTAACTCCATGTTCTTCTCATTAAAACAGTTATCAATCTCTTGAAGATGCAAATCAATTACTTCCAAAAAGATTGCAACCCGAAAATGATGTAGATTTGTTGCTTGTTTAGCAAAACGTCTTGATCTTCCTTGAGGTACATATTGAGCATCCATAGATGGAACATCAATCTCGTGTTTAGTACAAAATAAAATGACTTTGTCTAAGAGACTATCCCATCCTTGATCCCTCATCTTTTGCAACACATTCGTTGTACTTTTAACAAGGCTAATGGCATTCACAATATCTTGTTCCTTTCTTTGTAAAGCAACACATAAATCATTAGTGTAGCCAAAAATAGTGAACATGAAATGAGCCATAAAAATAAAATCAAAGGACTCTAAAGATCCTAAAACAACTTGAGCTTTGAGCTTATCATCCGGAGAGCCATTTTCTCCAATCTCCTCAAGCACTTTAACAATTGAAGGAAACAAGTTGATGATACTTATTAGACACTTGTAATGAGATCCCCAACGTGTATCTCCCGGCCTACTCAAACCACGCTCTTGATTCAAACCCGATCCACTTTCAATTTCCCCCACTTCCAAAGCTTGAGCCACTACTTGAGCTTGGTTTTTTCGAATAAGGTCTCTTCTCTTACAAGAAGCTCCCACCACATTTAACAAGTTTGCAAGTACGTCAAAAAGCCAAGTACAATTAACATTCTTTTTAGCAACCGCAACTAGAGTTAGTTGAAGTTGTTGAGCAAAACAATGAATGTAATAGGCTCTTGGAGTATCATTCATAATCAAAGTCTTGAGGCCATTGATTTCACCCCTCATGTTACTTGCCCCATCATACCCTTGACCTCTTATCATGGAAGGACTCAATGAATGTTCCATAAGCAAGGACATAATGGCATTTTTAAGAGACAAAGCGGTAGTATCACCCACATGTAGAATGCCTAAAAAGCGTTCCACTACCGATCCATTTTCTCTATTAACAAACCGCAAAACAAGAGCTAGTTGTTCTTTTTGAGACACATCACTTGATTCATCGGCCAAAATAGAAAAGTAACCATCACCAACCTCTTCTATTATGCGCTTAGTAGTCTCTTTTGCACAACAAGTGATAATGTCTTTTTGAATTTTGGGAGATGTTAATTGACAATTTTTGGGTGCATTTTGGAAAGTATATTTTCTTATTTCCTCAACCTTCCCCCCCAACCACTTCAAAAGCTCAAGAAAGTTACCTCTACTATATGACTCCTCACTTTCATCATGTCCCCGGAGATATTTCTTTGAGGGAAATCATGTGTTTTTGGTTGGCAAGGTTTTTTAAGAATATATGCTCTCCTAACCGGATTTCTTTCATTAGGGGGATAATCCATTATGTTTTTCCTCAATCCCGGGTCATGAGGAAGAAGTTCAACATCATACACCCATTCATCATCCAATGGTTCATCACAACTACTTGAACCACCTACTTCCATATTAACATCTTCACTTGGAGGGGAACTTAAAGGAGGACTTAGAGGGGAACTTAAAGGAGAAGATTCATTGCCTTCGTTAGATGTTTGTTGGGATTTCATTCTTTTAAACAATAATTCACGAAGATCGGATTGTCTTCCCTTTGCTTTTGACTTTTTCGAACAAGGTGAACTTGAATTACTTGACATTTCCTAATTAAATTAACAATATGACTCAATTATCAAATTCAATAAGACAACAATTACCTAATTGTCAAACAATCTAATTATTCAATTACCTAAACAAATTAACAATTACAAATTTACACTAACAAATTAACAATTAAATAAGTAATGGAAAAAGCATGGAACTCACTCTCACTGTACTCAGTTACTCACAATTGACGAACTCACGAACAGACCTGACGAAGTGTCGAAGCGAAGGCTGAGCTCGAAGCGAAGAGGAAGAGGGAGCGTCGGCCGTCGAACTGTCGAAGGCTCGAAGCGACGAAGCCAGTGGCGGACCCAGGAACTACCGGACTGTCGTCTGTCGTCTGTCGAACACTCCAACTGTCGTCTGTCGAAGTATGGTAATGGAATTGAAGAGGAATGAGGAAGAGGAAGGCAGGAAGAGCTGAAGAGGAAGCGAGCAAGCGACTGTCGAACTCGAAGACTTGAAGTTTAGGGTTTGTTTTTGGGTTTTCCTCTTTCTTCCGCCTCCAGCACGCTTCTTTTCTTTTTTTTTTTTTTTTTTTAAACCGCATTTTATTTTTTCAGATTGGGGGGTCCACTGCCCCCCCTTGCCCCTAGCTGGGTCCGCCCCTGTGTGCAAGTCAACGCTCTTGACTCGTGGATTTGTAGGCTCAAGCCTACGGGTCTCCCGTGTCCACACGAGTGGGCCACAGTGAATATTATGTAACGAATTGTCACGGCCTAATATGGTATCGGAGCCGAAGGTGGTTCCTGGTATGATGTGGTTCACATGTGAGGGGGAGTGTTGGAAATACTTCACATGTGAGACAAGATCCCACATCGATAAAATAGTGGGTTGTTGACTTGCATATATAGTGGGTGAGCTAATCTTCGTACTACCATATGGTTTTGGGAAATAATGAACCTCACCAAGTGTATGTGCAAGTCAACGCTCTTGACTCGTGGATTTGTAGGCTCAAGCCCACGGATCTCCCGTGTCCACACGAGTGGGCCACGGTGAAAATTATGTGACGAATTGTCACGGCCTAATAGTTTTCCATAGTAAAAAAACTAATCACAATCAGGTATTCTTATAAGAGATCTTCTCTCAAAGAGACGACCTTAAAACAAAAAGTCCATATTATTATTTTCTTTTTTATTTGTATTAATTGGGTTATTTAGCCCCATATATTTAATGCATTTCTCGGTAAGACTGTCTCTGACAACAATTTGTGAATCACAATTTAATCTTTTCTTGTTGTGAATTAGGGTTCTAACACAAAGGCCCTTATACAATAACCAACACCTTACCATTCTATCCCATAATGACAACTCCTCACTATCATGTTAGATAAGTATATGTATGTAACATTTGTGTTTGTAATCCAAAATTATTGGTAACATATTCATGGTGGAAATTGTTAAGTAATGGATGCTTAATTTAAGGTGCAAAAAGAATGGTCAAAAGGACAACAAGTAAATTGAATCGCTCTATTTCAAAAAGGTAGTATGCTCATTCGTAGGGCAGTGCTTATCTTGGTCGCAACGCACGGATGCTTAATTAACACCATAAAACACAATAAATTATCTCTCAAGATTTTCTTTTTGTTCCATAATTTTTAATACAAGTAAAATTTGTAAGCAACGTGAAAAAAAAAAAGCGGAAAAGAGATATCTTAAAAGAAAGTGAAAAATATAAAAATAAAATTAAAAAATAAGTTAAATATATAAATAAGAATTCTAAAAGAAAAATAAATATAGGAAAACTCATCTGATGAATTAAAAAACATATAACAAGAACAGAAAAGTATCAAGTGGTCCACAAAAGTGAACAAGAGGAAATCAATACTTTGTAACCGATGGTGCATTGATGCTACAACCTTCTCTATTAACAACTTTTTATATTTTGTATGTTCTGTTAAATTTATTCTATACGTATTTAGTTAGAAAATAAAAAAAGATAAAAATAAATTTATTAATGGGATGATTAGTAAGTTAAATATATAAATAAAAATTAAAGAAAAAATATAAATCATGATTAAAAATAAAAATAAAATATATTTAACAAATTAAAAAAATAAGGTAAATTTCATGAAATAGAGTACCAAATGTCAAATTGTCAATCAATCATCCCTAAAATCTTGCACTTCACTAAAAATTTACTCTACTAGTTATAACTGCTACAACTTTGAATCACACAAAGATCTTAGAATGACACTCATATTTAAATTATATGGATGATATTAAAAGATATAAAAAAATATGAAAATTTATGAATTCATATTTTAAAAAATGGTCATATATAATGATTTATGTTTTTATTTATATGTAATTAAAGATATTATAGATCTAAATTATACATTAAATATTGTTAAGTCAAAAATTGTAATATAATGATTTATGTAGCAAATTTATAAATTTCTTAAATTTAAAATTATTAGCCTTACATAATAGGATAATACAATACAAATTCGCATTTAAGATCGTCTTATCGTAAGACTATTCTAAATAGGCAAATAGGCTAGCAAAATAAACTAAAACATTTATTTTCGTAATTAAAAGATTCGCTTTTGATTGTTTAATGTTAATACTTTATTTTAAATGTTAAAATTAATACTTTAAATATTAAAATACCCGTTATATTCTTGATTGACTTGTTTCACCATGAAGATCTCATACAATAGTGGCCCATTTTGTAGTTAGACCTTCTATGCTAATCATCCAACGGGCCAAGGCTTCAGTCCATATGCTCCAATAAAGCCGAATCAATAATAAAATCTTGACATGCCTAGAACTTGAGTCCAGGTCCAACTTCGTACCACTATGTAGTCCATGCCCATATTCTGCGCATACACGATCCCGAGTCCCGACCTCGGTGTATGAAGTTGAGGTGAGTATTTGATTTGGCGGACTAGGTGTCTCTGTTTGTAAGAAACGATTTTAATATCAAATGTATTTTATATATGGGCTAAATAACTTAACTAATACGTTGTATAATATATGAGTACCAGGCTTGTTATTTGAGGCCTTCTAACTAAAAAATTGTCTTTCAAAAGAGTAGTTGTAATTGTATTTCTATTTTAGAGTCAAGTCAAATTCTATTATGTATTGTTTGGGAACAACTATTTCATTTCAAATTATAGATTTCAATTATGAAATCATAAATGGAGAATTTGAGAATGACAAGATTTGGGTTGTCATTCTCAAATTTTCAACTTTAACTACTTAAAAAACAATGGTGAAATTTGATCTAAATTCAAATTTGAAAATTTTTAAATTGCCAAACAATAATTTTAGTCAATTTTAAATTTCCAAATAAAATCATTGTTCTCAAACATAGCATTAGATCAATTATTTAATCAAATTACCCATTGTTAGGCCACTGTTATAATGTTTTTTTTCAAAATCAAGGTTTGGCTTTGTTTTCCGTATTAGTCGTGATTTGTGAATTCGTTTTGTGAAATTATGATTTTTTTTTTTTTAGATTTTAAAATAGAAAACACATAAGCCCTTATGAGAAATCTTACTCTATATTTTCTCATGAGTTCATTGAAGTCCTTGGCTTTTTCATCAAACAATAACATCATATAAGACCTAGGAAGGACATTGTACATATTGGTTGAATCTTGATAAATCTTATAAATAAGAAAATAACACACTTACAAAATGATTTTTATTTCAAATAATCGCCATTTAATATATATATATATATATTATCTCCCTTTACCTTCTTATGGTGGAGAGGACTAATGATCTAAGAACTCATATTCTGCTCTCATATAGCTTTACGCTCCTTTGAATTATAGTCATGTATTGTTATACTATGTCACAAATTAACACTAAAGATCACCAAACTATATGAATGATCCCTAAGAAAACAAATTTAAAGACGCGATACGAATATAAGTTACACAATGTCCTTATAATTTGTTAATACTAACTCCATAAGAATCGAGTTTTATCTCAATGGCGACAAGTGTCATATTTTTTAAACGCGATTTGAATTTGATTCTCACTGACCCCTCTTCCTTACTCTGTAATCTCTCAAGTCTCAACAAATTACAAACTCTTATTCATAACCATGACCCTATGAGTTTGTAGAAGCTCAAAAACTCTAGAAAAAAGAATTTCCAACAATTCTCCAAAATGGTATGGTTGAAGTGTCAACTCTCATCATCTTTTAAACAACAAAACAACAATAATAAGACCAACCAAAATAAAGCCCACATATGTGATAGAAGTTGGTCCTAGATGCATGTGTGTGGCAAACAATACATTCACTTTATCAACACTTCTCTAGAGATGTCCAAATTTCAAACACCCTGAATTCAAAATCATTCCTCTTTATTCTTTTCCCCTAATGCCAACTCTATTGGAATTGGAAGGTTTGCTTTCCTCTTTTTCCTTTCCTTTTTCTTTTTCAATAACCCTTAACAACAAGCAATCTTCCCTCCAAAATCTCCCCAAAAATCCCATCTTTCTTTTTCCCTCCAATTACACATCCTTCAATATGAAATGGGAAGTTGAAATGGAAGAAATTGAAGCTGTTTTAGAAAAGATTTGGGATTTACATGACAAACTTAGTGATGCAATTCACACTATTTCTCGTACCCATTTCCTCAATTCCACCAAATCATTTAAACACAATAACAATTCTCCTAACCAGAGTAAATTCAAGAACAATAAGGTCCATTTCCTCGATCAAGATTTTAATGGTAATGGGTTTGTGTATTTTAAGGATTCTGAAAAGGATTCCGCCATTGCTGAGGCAAAGAGTCTTAACTCCATTCGTGCTGCCCTAGAGAATCTCGAAGAACATCTTGGATTTTTTCATGTTAGTTTTTCTCTTTATATCTTCCAATTTTTATTCATTGTTGGGATTTTTTAATTGTTACATGAAGTATAAAAGGAAATTGTTTTATTTCTAATATGTTGGAATTCTCCCATTTTTTTGCTCATTGTTGTAAGTTCTTATGCATATTTTGAAGAAATTGATGAGTTTTGATGGGTTTTTTTGGGGGTTACATTCTAATTGAATTGATGTCTTGAAAATCTATGTTAATTTTTAATACATTGCTTCCAAATTTCATGTGGGTTTCACGTAGATTTTCGATTTTTTCTTATGATTAATTTTATTAGAATTTAGATCTTTGAAGAATCTGGTTGTTGTCCAGAAATTGCAAGAAATTTATTGTTGGCCTTGTTACCCAGAAAATTGGTTTTTTTTTGCATTTGGGAGAGACTTAGCTTTATATTTGACCTGTTGAAATTTGTCCTTATAATTAATATTTTTTGGGTGGTCTAAGTCATTGTCAGTTATTTATGTGTATTATAAATTTTCATGAATTTAACCCAGGTGATGCAGCCACTAAATTAATGCTGGGATTGTTTGTCATATGGTTGTTATGATTGTCTTTTTCTTTCTTTAAGTGAACCTTTAATGGTTGTGGAATGATTATTGTCTATTGCCATTGTTGGTGATTTATCTTTTTTAATTCAATTAATAAAAGTAAGCTAATTGTTTGTATCCATTTATATTTTTTTGCTAGTTGGTGGGTTTGATTTGGCACTTACTTATGATTGGTAAAGTTCTGATTATTATATGACAAATGCTTTTGGAATGAATTAACATATGCATAGAGGTAAAATGAATGGAAAGTAGTCCATGGATTTTTGCTTAGTAGTCTATTTTACATATATGTGTTGTGAGTTGTGATGCTTCTATAAGTGTATTAGAGAATTCTTTGTAGCACTTTGGAGTGTGGTAGCATCTTTTCTTCTTATGACATGCTTGCTGTTAGGGTAAATATTTAAGGGCTAATAAAAGTCAATTTATACAAATGAAGGTAAATAGAGGAGAATTTAAAAGGAGAGTTGAAGAATAAAAAATATAATGATAGATAATCAACCTTATCTTGGGGAGGAGGGAAATATTTCCCCTCCATCTCACTAGGGTAAATATTTACCCCAAAATGAAGGAATTCTTCTATTTCTTCTTCGTCACTTTACAAGTATCTCTTTCCTTTGACAACAACAATGTTCTCTTGATTTTCTACACTAATAACCTTGTTTTTTAGTTCGACTTTTATTTCTCCATAAACATTTTTACTCCCAATGCAAGCATGACTTTTGTGGTTTTCCTTGGGTATGTTTGTTAAGGTCCTTTTAATGTGTGTAAGTACTATGATTAGTTGAGGATAGTGAGTATTAAGATTGGTGGATATTATAGATCTAATAAGTGAAAGGTTGGCAGTTACTCCCTTTATCCCTTTGAGTTTGCACCATATGACTCAAAAAGCTCTCACATTTGTAAATCATGTGGTGCTTTTTCATAGGCACAAAGGGAGTACTATTTTAAAATTCTGGATTTTAATAACAATCTAAGACCTTAAACTTACAGTTGGCTTTAAAGTTTGCATAATGATTTCTTGATATGCACTCTAAGCTACGAAACGCCTCGATTTGGGGTATGAAGATTGCCCTCGGTTTACTCGGTGCTAACCCAGCTAAGATTTGCTCAAGTTATTTGCTTATCTGGAGTCTAAGCTACTTGTTAGAGCTTTTTATGCTCCTGGGAAGTGAGTGGATGGTTGCCACTTTTTTCTCTAGTTGCTGAATTTGTGGTATGGGGACACATGTTGAGGATATAATCTGTTTGGTGCTTGAAGCTCAGCAATGTCTTGGATTACTTATTCTCTTCATGCTTCTGTATAATGTGGCTGACGGTTTTGCCAGTTTTACATTTAGTGTAGTGCATCTCAAAAGATCTTTTGAGACTAATGGAGTCAGGGGCTTGAGAATCGTATTTCATTGTATAGCGTAGGCAAATATGTATGAGATTATAAGTGGCATAATGCTATGATTATGAGGAGATTTCGATTGATGTGGTATTGACCCGTAGCAATAAAATTTTGATATGAACTGAGCAACATAAGTTCTATAACTAGCAGTAAAAGAATTATTCCGTACCTCACTTTTCTAGTAAACCAACGTTATGGATAGGCAATAGATAAATAATCATATGTACCAGGATTCTAAATGTTTCATGTTTGAGCCCTTCAAATTCGGTTGGCGTATCTCTTGTGAGAGATTTCTTTTCTATATGTATACATTTGGAGATATTTTCTTTCTTTGAGTTACGAAGAAAATGAGAGCAGGTCACTCGGCATGTCCCTTCTTCTGCTAGCTTTTTTTTTTGGCCGAAGCAAACTAGAAAAGTGTTTGTCCGTTGGTGAGAAATTTCTACCATGAGAGTGTACTATTTGTTTGTCCATGAAACCATGAGAGGCTACCTAATGCATGGCTGTTTGGTTTGGTCATTTTGGAAGTTTCCGCAGACAAATTTATAGCGTAAGAGTTTCAGCTCTTATTGTCGACAGCATGGATAGCATTCTAGACTGTAGTGTGCTAAGAGCTGTGATCACACATTAATTTGTTTCATCAATATTCTTGAATAGCTCAAATTTTCCCTGCTAGAGGTGTTTGTCAAATACTATCTAGTATGAAATTTTATGCCTACTCCATCCCCTTCACTCTGGCCTATAATTATTTGTATCTGTAGCCAATCCAATCTTTTGGGATTAAGGCTCTGGCAGTGTTGGGTTTGTTGTGTGTAAGTTGGTTTATAGTTGTACGAGGATTAGGAGGATAGATAAAGATACATGAAAGGGAGGTGCCAATCAGAATTAACGAGTAAATATACACCTATACATAATCCTAGGGACATTTACGGTTCGTTTGGTCTTGATACTAAATGGTAGTAATGTAAATGATTTGTAATGCAAAATTTTCATGAAACATATATCATTTTCATGGTGATGAAACTTTGATCGTAGAAAAGTTTTTATGTCACAATTTTTCATTACCACCTAATACGGCATCTCCAAATCTTAATAATTGTAACTAAATTTTGTGAACAAAATGAGACGATCGAAAGAAAACAAGCATGACTATTAAACTTGTCGAAAGATTTGCCTATCAAATTCACACTAAGTTTCCATTACCAGTCCACAGACAACCAAACGGCCCGTCAAAGGAATAGTGTGCATATAGATTGTTAACCAAGGACTAGAGAGTAGAGACACTCAAAAGAAAAATTACAGATTATTGTCAATTATATTTCATCCATGAATTGTATGGTTTTATTTAGTTTATGTGTAGTTTCTCTGGTGTTTTTCTGTTCATGATACTTTGTGATTGGACTAAACTTTTCAATTCCGTATGTCTGCTTTCGTCAGACCTTACAAACTCAGCAGCGTGCAGAAAGAGATGCTGCACTCGCACGGTTAGAGCAAAGCCGCATTATTCTTGCACTGAGATTGGCAGAACACCATGGGAAACGATACAAAGTGATCGACGAAGCCATGGATTTTGTAGGAAACGTACGAGACGCCACCAATTGTTTCATGAAACCCGAGAATTCCTCTAATCCTCCCGCAAGTGCACCTGCCGAGCATTCTATGCAGCAAACAGGCGTCAATTCAAACATCTTCGTAAGAGTTCTATTCTCTGGATTAAACACCACCAAACGAACACTTCAACTAAACAAATTAGGTGGCGTTCTAGGTAACGCGGCTTTATTTGCCCTTAGTATGCTTGCAATGCTTCATCTCCAACAAGCAACATACAAAGATAACGGTATGTTAAACATCGGCTTGAAGCAAGATAGAAGGCTTAAGAAGCTGTCACTATATGACGCGTCTTCCTCTGCCCAATCGAGTTCTCTCGATGTACGGTTGGCAAGAGGTTAAATTCAGTCCCATTTTTTGTTCACAGGGTTTTGTAGTTTTTAGTCGTTTTCACATGTCAGGGTATACTCGAGGGGCTCTTTTCGATCGCGACTGCCTTCTTTTCCATCCTCCCCAGACCCTACCTTTGGGCAGGTTTCATGGTGATGATGATTATGAGTCGTTTCATCAACGGGTTTGCTAGTGTAAAAAGGAAATGCTAGTAATATCAAATATGTAGGGTTTTTGTAGGTCTGAATTGTTTGTAAATATAAAGTTGTGTCCCTGATTTTGTGGTGTGAAAGGAGAGCTTGTGTTCATTTTGCTGAAAAATGTGTTTGATTAAAGATTTGAGAAGGAAGAATACAATTTGTTTTTGTCCATTTTAATTTGTTAATTTCTTTGGATTGTGATTGATATTCTGAAGCCTTCATTTCATGATTATGGCTGAAAGTCAAAGCTTGATTATGTTGGAAATCAACAAATAGTAATATGATTATCCCATATAGTGTTGTTCCATGCATTTTATGCGCCCTTGATAAATTGAACGAAATGGATCCTCTCTATAGAAAGTCGATTTTGAACTTTAACGGGTATTCGACAAAATAAGATAGACATGCCGAATATATTATAACTATTAATTATCATTATAAATGTAGCTTAGGCAAGTTTTTTACTTTTTATTCGATAAAAGAACGAATCATAAATTGTAAATTTTTCCAAGTGTCATATCATTAACCAAATCTTCAAGTATTGGTTTTTTTTTTTAACTCTGAACTCTAGACCAATGTCTACTTATCTAGGGTTAAAAACTACACGGGCATATTCACAAATCAAAATGAGTAACTTTGAGCTTTGTTGGAATGTATTATGGTGTCTTATCTTAGCCACTACTTTAAGCTTTATGTTTAAGCAAATAGTAATATGATTATCCCATATTCACAATAAGTGACTTTTTAAATAGCTAGTATTTGCTCCAAATTGCTTTAACTTTTGATTTGATTTGCATAATTTTGCAAAATCTAAAAACCAAGGTGTGTATTATTTGTCATCAGACACAATTGCACAAATATTTAGAAAATAAGGAAAACCCTTTGAATATTAAAGAAAGTGTGTGATCGGGACTTCATCCAAAATAAAAATATTATAAAGTAATAAGTTCAGATTAAAAAAGAAAAGATGGGTAGAATATATTAAGAAAATTCTAGTATAATATCGCAAGTGATGGCATTATCCAAACATTTTACACCATCATCATCATACCTAATGCATCCAAATATCTTACAATAATATTATTATAGGAGTAATATTTTACTGTGATTAACAAATAGCAAATTAACTTCTAATAATTACATTTTAATCCAAGCAAGTATAGCAAATTAAATAAAACGGAGAAGAAAAATGGACATACATTTGTATATTGAAGATCATAAAAGACAAAAAATACAATTCAAGTAAAATACATGAACATTGAGAATCGAATTGTCTTAGTAAGAGCAAATAATGTCTTTTCTGGGCAAGATCTTTTGAAATCAAATCTCACATAACCCTCCTCTTTCCTCAGCCTACCCTATAATACCAAAAAAAAAACATTAACATATATATTTTGTTCATTCCCAATGGAACTATTTGCTACTTATATTAAAACGCTAAACGAAAAATACTTCTTGATTTACAATTTCAAAATTTCTTATATTCGACCATTCTAAACCCGCTCAGACACTAAAGGTGAGAAAGAAATAGATGTATAGATAATAGAATGGCATTGGCATATGATGAAAGGCACTAATAGACAGAGGGAGTCGTTATGATGTAGTGTGACAATCCTACCCGTGATTGAAAATGGCTTACTAATTCAAGACACAAACTTTCTGTATTAATTGAATTTAAAATTCAATTTATATTTGCAGGCTGCTGCAGCCCGCCCCCGCCCCCGCCCCCACCCCCACCCCCTAATTGCCAAGAAAAAAATATACTTGAATCACTTCACAAAATGCAATCATTTTATTTTATAGCTATCCTCACAACCTAACTTTCACTGCTCTTTGTGTGTTAAAGACTTGGTGTTTGATATGCTCTTTTCAACATTGCTACTGATAATAATATATTGGAAACAGACAAGTTATTTTTTATAACAATCTTAAAGAAATAATTTGGAGTCATATGTTAAAAAGTAATCTAAAAAAATCTAGCTAATGCTAGAACAACGTAGATAATTTAATAGTAACTGACGTAAATTAATGAGAAAAGTTGTAGAAAAATCTAGAAAAAATGTGTTTGGAGAAATACACGGACATAAGGATTTATAAATATGTATATGCTATACAACACTCAGAATATAGGGGAATAAGCCAAAAAAAAAGAAGGCTATACCACAATATTAGGTTATTCGAGTTTGTGAGTTATTAGAGATAAGTGAGATATAAGCTCATATAAAAATATTAGTGAAAAGTGTATAGGTGCGAAACGAATATCCTATCAAAAATTATTATTATACAATTTATAATGTAATTAAATATTTGTATTCAGTTAATATAACACAACATTTATTTGAATCCAATTACAAATTCTGGGTGCCTCAAAATTTCTATCATTATATTCTTCTTTTATTATGATGTCAGATTGTTGTATATTTCTTTTACGCTTCTTTTACACTTCTTATTTATGTAAGTTATGGAATTTGTGAGTTAGAATAACATTTTGTTTTCTCTGTTACTGTGAGACTAAAGTTATGTATATGACTGTTAGAGTATATAACGTATCCTAGGGCCTCAACTATCATCTTAAGCTTTTAGTTGAATTGGTTCCTTGACATGGTATGAGAGCCAACATGACAAGAGGTCACGGGTTCGAATCTCAATCACCCCTCATGAAAAAGCAATATTCAGCGCCTATGCGCATCCACACTTCTAGCCTAATAGGCTTTCGTATGAGGGGGCGTGTTAGAGTATATAACATATCCTATGACCTCAACCATAGCTTAAACTTTTGGTTAAATTGGTTCTTTAATAATGACTATATTCAATTCTTCAATTTCAAAGTTCAAATTTAACCTAAGTAAGAACTAGCGAATTAAACACTCATCTTTGTATAATTTGTACGAAACCAATTTTAACAGCTATTATTATTTTTCTGTATTATGTGTAAGACAATTTTAATGTTAAATGATTTAAGTATAATAAATGAAGTTGGTAGATGAATTTGATGATTCATTGAAACAGTGTAAACATCATGAAAATCACAGTTACTCTGACTCGTCATTGGATCCTACTAAAATGGGGACACAATTTACAACTGTTTTTCTCTTTACAGTTTTAGCAGGCAAACAACAGACATCTTTTGTGACTTTTTTTCTCTTTTCCTTGTTCTTTTCTTCTTCAAAACACTATTTTCAAATTAGCTTGTAAAAACAGTAAAATAAATGAGGAAAATAAATATTTTCTCTGTCTTAAAGAATTAGTCTCATTTTTTAAATCGAAAGACTTTTTTGGTCGCGCTTTTTTTTATAAGTATGAGTTGCCGTCGTCCTTCCCTCCTCAAATCCAGTTCATAATTATTCTATGAACGGGATACACTGGGTAAGATAATGATGACCGTCTTTGACTTTAATGCACTAATTTTTTAATTTTCATCTACACATTTAATTTACCGTTTAATCTCATTTACACATTTCTCAAACTTCTCTACAAATATACATTTTTATATAACCTTTACTCATTTATATTGATTTCACCTCATTTGTAGTTGCGACTATTTTTTTGGACAAAAAAGTTGTTCATAATCGTAAAAGTCTTGTAGACTTGAGACTTAAAGTGTACACCAACCAAATAACAACAAATTTTTTTCAATAATTATAAAAATACTTACTATTTTAATACCTTTTAAAATTTATATTTTAATACTTTTTAAAAATACGTACAAACTTTGTCTATCATAATCAATCAAAATCCTGCAACAAATATTGAATTTCCTATCATTTCGGTGCCGCTATAAGAATGTATTCCTACAATTGGTAGTATTTCCAGCCTCCAGGATTGGCAAAGTCAAACACTTCACTAGTATCACATTTGACTTCTGATTGAGTCATATAACTACTTCTTGTACTACTACTATATTTAGTACACTACTTTTCTACATACCTTGCCAGTATTGGCATTCTTTGTACACTTGGACTACTCCATATTTTGTACTATTATATTCTACTGAGTTTGTTATATATATTAATCAAGTATGATACCATTTTATTGTGAGACAGACTTATATAAGCAATTTAATTAATTTTTTTTATAAAACAATTGATTAAGTAAATTAAAATAGTTTTTTTTGCAGTTTTTTTAAAGTTAATATTAGGCCAATCCATATTAAGCCATCTCACGTTAAGATGGTCTTAATAAAAAATTTTTCTATATTATGATTAAAATGAATTTCACATAGAAAATCATCAATCACAATTAACTATAATAAAACACAAAATACTTGGTCATGACCGTCTCACTTGTAAGACGCGTTTTATTGAACTGGTTCAATTATCATTATTTTTTTTTCTAATTTCAAGACTTAAAAGGCTAATTCTAAGAGTTAAAAGACCAATTTCAACAATTTCAAAATTCCAAGGCTTTGGAAACATTTTAAGTCATGAAATTTGACAAGTCATGACTTTCAATTTCAAAACTTAAAAGATGAATATCAAGATTTTAAAGACTAATTTCAAGGCTTAAATTACTATTCTAACTTTAAATTAGGATGATTGAAATATTAAAATTGGTATTAGGAACATTAAAACTGGTTGTTATGATAATTAAAAGTTCACATTCTCCAATCCTATGTATGTGAATAAGTGTTTTAGGAGGCATAACATTGACATCTACTTCAAGAATCTTCTCAAATGGGCCCTTAAACAAATGAGAGGAATGGGGTGAATTGTAAAATGTATATTTTTGGGAATAAGGTTAAATGGTGGGCCATTTTGAGCCCACAACGCAGAGCCGCCCCATATGTAAAAGACTTAGGCATGGAATCGCCTATGATTCAAGCTGGGCCTAACGTTGACAATTCTCATAATTGGCCCAATTTAAGCCTTATTTGAAATTTTTTATTACGTGATAGGTTGACCGAATAGAAGACTAGATGAGAATACAGTATTTACTCTAATCGAAACAATATCCATTGTCAAACCTTTTATTTTATGTTATTTTTGTATTATTGTTTAGATTATAGGATAGGTCGAGAAAAGAAAAGGATTAGGTGAGATTTAATCTCAGAACTTTACATGAAAAAAACAATAATTACTCCAATTAAAAAATAGACTCGATTCACCAAGTGTTTAATTTTTTATTCTTTCTTTTCACACTTAGTATGGCCACGTCCTTCACAAGTGGAACCCTCATACACCATAAACAAAATTTTCCACACGCAATGCCTACGTTAAATACCATGATCAGGTTACCAAAAGATTGATTTGTAGGTCCGACGTAAATTGTTGATGTTTTCATGTTTCTATCGAGGCTGAAAATCGGAATCCCCATTCCTTTTTAATTTACAATATTAAAATTTTAACGTTTATTAATTTATTTATAGTTTTAAATATTATTGATTATATTTAGTATTAGTATATTAATAATAACCAATTTATAAATTGAAAAATGTTTTAAAGTCAAGTTAGATGGTTGGGTTGACTAGGGATCGATATTAGCCTCCCCTCAACTTTAGAACATCTGTTGGATATAATTTGTAGTCATCCAAATATAAGAATCGAGGAGTGAATTAAGCCTACAAAGATATATTGAAGAATGTGATTTTGTGGTCTATGAACTCGTAGTTGCAAGTGAGGTAGAAGGCATTGATGATCTCAACTCATATAAGCAAGCTATGGCTTCAATTGATGCATCTCATGTATGGCCGTCGGAAACAAATTGTATTTAATAAACACATGCCTATGGGGAACGTAGCACGTATTGGGTAAATACGATAAATCTCATGTTTCGTTGGTTGTATTGATTCATACTTCTCTTTTTGATTTTCTAATTTCTCTAATTTTGTTATCAACCCGTCATTCGTAACTTTACCATTGATCTCGGGGTTATTTCAAAATTAATTGTTAACTTGAATCCCATTCATTCAAAACTTTTTACACTATACAAAAAATATGTAAGTTTAGTTATGTCCATGTATATAGACTCATTTATAATTAAAATATTGAAATATTATTAGTTAGAAAAACGATAATTTGAAATTTACTCAACTCAACAATCGCATATTCATATTTAAAATTCAACTATCGATCATCTAATAAAAACCTCTACATACAATAGCAGACCTTTTTTACAGCCTCCCATGGGCCACGTCATACTTAATTTAACTTTTAATTTTAAATTTTTATTCACCCACTTATATTTCTAAAATGTATTATATTCACCCTATAAAAATCGGACATTATTTACGTATGCGCACACTCAAAACAAGTTGTACATATACATTGTTGCCAGAAAGTGAGTACGATCGGATAACATTACGGTGTGTTAGTACTATTCTTTAGAAGTGTAGCGTGGGGAATTAGAGGGGACCAAACAACTTAACCTTATACGTTTCTGTTTTAATGTACTGTCAATTCTATGCATTTAATATGCAGTCTAAGTCTTGCAGAGAATATACAATTGCAACTTGTATGTACATAAAACACCAAATTCTAGTCATCTACTACCTTTTTATGCTTCTTTTTCACCTTTTTCTGATCGACACTACAATGCAAAGCTAAAATCATCTTTAAAGCTGCAATAATCTTCTGAATTCGTCCCATCTCATTCTACTTACTCTCTGTAATTTGAATTTATATGCTTGGATAGTTGTATGCTATCCGGTGTGAGACGAAAAGCGAATTCGAATCTCAAGCACCCATCAGTTAAAGTAGAATATTTAATGCGGAATATGAAGATATGTGTTGCATTCACAATTCTATCCCAAAATTAAGGTTCTCGTGTGAGGAGGCGTGTTAGAGTATATAATATATCTTAGGGCCTCAACCATCACTTTAAGCTTTTGATTGAGTTGATTCCTTTACAGTTAATCAGAGGTGTACATTCAAAAGTTTAGGTAAATTTTGAAATTTGTGTGTATGTATGTTATAAGAAAACAAATACAAAAAAGAATAAACAGATTAATATAGTACAAATCAAACAAAGTTTTTAACTAATGTTGTTCACTAACACATTTATTAGCTATTTCCATCGGGATAGGAAGAACAAATATTTTTAATGTGAGGAAGAACAACCGATATAAAATAATGAGGAATTGATGGGTTACAAATAATACCTAGAAACCCCGAAACAACTGTGAAGCGAGAGTAAAAAGATTTTAATTATACTATCATAATTTAAATATCTTAATTATCATATTTAATTTTTTTTGATATATTATTGAGTCGAGTCGAATCATATTAAAATTCGGTTAATCAGCACAATGTTGGAAATACTATGGTTGTTACCTATATACGGCTGTCGGTTTCTTATTGTACTAGTTCTGCCTTTGGATGTATTTTGTTTGTACTGGTTTTTTCTCCTTTGAGTAACGTCCTTTGAAACGATAAATTGCACCCCATTTCTCACATGCAAAATAGGGAAATACAGGGTAGACTTTAGGGACCTAACTTTAATAGAGACTTAAATTTGCATTATACAAATTTGACATTTGGGATAGATCATAAATCTTTCATTTAAAGATGCATTTAATAGTATAATTCAAATTCTAATAATACTTACAATTATTACAATCTAATTAATATATCACGAACGATGTAGAATGAATGTGTGACACCTAAATTTTTGAGTCTAGTACTTAAGTGTATTAATAATAAGCTAAAATAACAAGTAAGTTTACATTGTAAACTTGGATGGTAAAATTTTTGAGATTTTACAATTAAAATTGCAATTTTACAAATTTGCATTTATCTTATCAGATCGAATTAGAATTAGGTATTTTGAGTTAAATTAAAATTGTTGTCAAATTTTCGAGTTATAGACCCAAAATAAAAAAAAAATTATGAATCAAGCCCATCAATTATCTTATTTTAAAAAATAGTATAACGCTAGACAAAAATATATTTATTTTGGATTATAAGATAGATTGAGTTCTAGTTTAGTTCACCTAGTTTTTATTTATCTAACTTGATTTTTACTAATTGAAACTGATTTTTACTTATCAAAACTGGCTTATACTAATTGTAAATGATTTTTAGTTATAAATTATAACAGGGTTATATCATATTGATTAAAACTAATTTTTAATGATTGTAATAGATTTTTAATAGTTGAAACTGACTTTTACTGATTAAAACAAATTATTTATATTTTAAGATGAATTAAATAAGACATGAGAGAGAAACAAAAATAATTGAAATTTAAACCTATGATCACCAGAGAAAAGTGTTACTTACTTAAACCAAAAAAGAAGTAGATTTTAATACGAATTCTTAAAAAATTAATTATAAATGTAAGTTCTGAAAGCAAAATTAAAGCTGAAAGTTGCCATTCCACGTGCATGTGATACGGTCATATCAATAAATAAATGTACAGATAACTGGTATAATCTCTCAAACTTTATTATTTAAAAAAAATCACTTATATTAAAAATTAGTACTAAGTTTAATACTTTGAAAAGAGTATAAAGATAAGGTATAAAATACTAAAAAAATACATGATGTAACGTTGAAAGCTGCAATGATTTAGTGATGATGATGATGATCTTGAACAAGATCAATATATTGGTCATGGTGTCTAACCATGCCATTACATATCTGGGCTCAGCCACAGATTTTGTAATGCTACAACATTACTTTAATAAGTACTAATTAAATTACATTTTCTGTAAAAAGTATTTAATACAATGATTCATTTGAGGAGCTTAAATTCTTTTTAGTATAGTAATTATCATCTTATAGTCTATTATAGAAGCAGTAAGTAACGGTGAGATGTGAAGTTAATAAATAATTTTATCTTTTTTATTTTTTTATTTTATTATTATAATTTTACCTTTTTATAGAGATTTATAAATTACGATGATTGATTTTAGAAATTTATTGGTTATTATATAATGTAAATAGTGTTAAGGAATCAGCTCAATCGAAAGTCTAAATCAATGGATGTAGGTTGTAACTCTATATTTTCACGTCCTCTTATACGAGAATCCTCTAGCCTAGAAGTGTAGATGCAAAGCAATTTTTTTGTCAAGAAACCAACTCAACCAAAAATTTAAGCTGATGGTTAAGACTTTAGGATATATTATATACTCTAAAAATTTTCTTATAACAAGCAGTTAATATCATATTTGAAAGTTGAAATGAGGGACGTACGCGGTTTGCATCCATGTCCTAGGCATCTAATAATAGAATACAACACAATAAAATCATTTTTCTACCCCGATGACATAAAAAAAAACTTTAAAAATAAGGAAAAATAGACATTAATAATATAACCTTTTGCTGTCCGTTATAAATATCGCACAATATTATTATTTTCTGATAATCCAACACTTACTATATATTTGCTACTTGAATACCCGTATTTCCGAAAAGTGGGGTTAAGGAAATGGATATACTTGATGCTTGAAAGGTGGAGGAGGGTGGGGAGAATAAAAGGAGGTTTTACTTTTCTATTTTTCTCTTCTTTTTTTTATAAAATTGACAGGTAAACAAGTGTCATGGTAGATTGACAATGAATACATACTAAAGGATTGATCATTAAAAAATAAATTAAAAGTGAAATTATTTACGGTGAATGAGTAAAATGTTGGATTGTTCATGTATATTTTCTTTTGATTAAACATTTTTATAAAATAATTTTTTTAATAGAGTACGGCTGAAAAGATCCTAGATAATTGTGGACTTATCAAATTTGGACCCGACTTTACTCCAAATAAGAATTAATCTATAGTAGAAATAATAGAATGGAGAGGGCAAATTGATCTATATGTGGGTGATAAGCATTAAAATTTTTAATTGCCCTAAATAATCCTACATATTGCTTATCTACTTAGTACTATTGATTATTTCTATAAATAATTCAACTTTCATATTTATTTTGCTAACCGCATCCCTATCACGTTTTAATCAGCTAATATAGATGTCTATCATCAAAAAGGAGTAAGGTTAAGACCAACAATAAAACATAAAGAGGAAGAAGTGAATGTAACTACTAGTAAGTACATACAATTGCTGATTAAAATATAATAAGAATTGTTGTCAGTAAAAAATATACAAATATTGGATTATTTAAAAATAATCAATAGTAAAAATTATTCACAACAAATGGACAATAAGCAACATAATTTTCCTAATATAAGCAATATTAAGCCAAATTAAAGTAAATTGAATATAAGTTGAAAAGTAAGTCTCTAAACCAAAGCTTGTTGGTATAGTAAACTTGCTCCAAAAAATGTGGTGTGATGTATCATTTACTCCAATTATAAGGTCATGTTTGCTCGTACTTGGGATATGATACTCGTAAGTCGTAACTCTTATAAAAACTAGAATATCATTGTGAATATAAAATTGATGTACCTTCATATAGGAGTAAAATATATTTTGTGTAAATTTTTTTATATAAAAAGAACACAAACGATCAATTAAATTGACGAAAAATATTTTATAATTTGACAGGAATTCTAATTTTCTTAAATTATGCATTTAGTACCAATGTATGTATACATTGATAGGGACTCTAATATATTTATCTCTCTAACGAATTTTTCTATTTTTTATTTTAATTTGTCCTGGTGAATTTTCTGTATTTATTTTTGAACGTATTCTATCACTTTTACGCCCTAGTTATTATATTCTCTCTTTTATTTTAAAATAATCTATAGCTCTGATATCGTGTTAAGAATCAACTCTATTAATAGTTTAATCTGATAGTTGAGCCTCAAAATATTATATATATATATATATATATATATATATATATATATATATATATATATATATATATATATATATATATATATATATATATATTGAACATACTCCTCCTGCCAGCTAAGCAGGAGGGTAGTAATGTCATTTCTCTTCTTTTGCCTTCTCTGTTTTTCTTCCTTTTCTTGTACATATATCTTTCCCTTTTTTCTTATTTTTCAATTTTTGTAGTTTTCCTTTTTTTCAGATTTTGATCTATAATAAAATTCTTCTTTCTTCTTCCTGTTTTTCGTTTTCTGTTGTTCTTCATCTGGGTAATCATCTTCATCATGGTATCAGAGCGAGGTTTATCAATCCTCAATTTTTTCTTTTGCATGATCTTTCCTGAATCTGAGATAAGTTCCGGTTTTTTTTTTTCCTCTTCTCTACATTTGCTGAAATTAGGTTTTCTGTGTTCTTTTTTTTTCCGCTCTTTCTCCGTTCTTCCCTGTTTGCTTTTACCCCTCTTGTGTTATTCAAACAAAAATGTCCACAGAATCACATCAATCTACTCAATCTGCCAATTTTGCTCGTGTTCTCCCAAACAATGATCCCTCTAGTGTGTACTATATTCATCCTTCCGATTACACACCCCAACTTCTTGTTTCTTCTAAATTTAATGGCACCGGTTTTCACAATTGGAAAAAATGTATTTTAATGGCTTTTTCTGCCAGAAACAAGCTTGATTTCCTTCATGCCTCTCTTCCTAAACCTGACATAACACATTCTACCTATTCTTCCTGGATTAGATGTAATGACATGATAATGTCATGGATTATCTTTAATCTTGATCTAAGAATTGCAGAAAGCGTTATATCCTTTAGCACTGCCTCTGATATTTGGCAAGATCTTGAGGAAAGATTTGCTTATAGTTCTCATACTAAGATTTATAATCTTGAGAAACAATTAGCTGATGTCGACCAAGGGAATCTTAGTGTTCTTGACTTTTACACCAAATTCAAAGTTCTTTGGGATGACCTTAATTCTATAGATCCTTTACCTACCTGTACTTGTAACAATTGTACCTGCAATTTAACTGGCAAATTTCTTAAACAACAACAGAACAGAAAGCTTATCAGATTCATGATGAAACTAAACGAACAATTTTCAGGCATTAGAAGCAATGTGCTAATGATGAAGGATCTACCACACCTATCAGAAGCTTATAGGCTGTTTGCACAAGAAGAAACTCACAAAGAAATTGCACAGCATACTACAGTGAATGAACCTTTGGGTTTTACCATTACTCATAACAAACCATACAACTCTGCTCCTTACAAACCTCAAAATTACAAGTCTCATTCTTTAACACATACTGATAGACAAAATACCACTCCAAAATTCACTACCAGCACCAAAAGACCACCATCATCTTACTTCTGTACTCATTGCAAAGTACCAGGTCACAGCTATGAAAGATGTTTTAAAATTCATGGTTATCCAGTAGGATTTAAGGGGTTTAAAGACAAAAAATTTGCAGCCTCTTTTCAATCTTCTCAGAGCCCTCAGACTCCTCTTAATGAATCTTCTTTTACTCCAAATATCAGTGTTGATCAATATAACTACCTAATGGAAGTTCTACAAAAACAAGCACCTGATTCTTCAAATACAAGTGGCACTACAAATCTTGAAACAAATTATCAAGCTAATCTCGCAGGTATTGTAAGCATGTTCTCTTGTTCTAACTCTCAGTGGATAATTGATAGTGGGGCTACAGATCACATTTGCAATAATTTAAATTTTTTTAGTGATTTCAAAACTTTTTCTGGTTCCATCATCATTCCTAATGGAAATAGGATTCACATACACCACATTGGCACTATCATTCTCAACTTCAATATTACTTTGCACAATGTTCTACACGTTCCTGATTTTCATTTCAATCTTCTCTCTGTCACTAAGCTCTGTTCAGATCTTTCTTCTACAATATACTTTACTCATAACTCTTGTTTCATTCAGGGGCACTCCTTGAAAGAGCCTCCAACTCTTCTTGGTAATCTTGCTGATGGGCTATATAAGGTCAAGAACTCTCTGGCTTCTCAGTTCTCTCACAGTGCTCATACTGCCCACACTTCAACTAATACTGCTGCTTCTCGTATCAATAAAGCCAAGCTATGGCATTTAAGATTAGGCCATATTCCTTTCTCCCAAATTAAACATGTTATTCCTGATTGTTTTGTAACTGACTGTATTAACAATAGTCTATGTCAAATTTGTCCTGCTGCCAAGCAAACTAGACTTTCTTTTCCCACTAGCTCAATAAAATCTACTAAACCCTTTCAGTTGTTACATATAGACTTATGGGGTCCCTATAGGGCTAAAACTCACAACAATTGTAATCAGTTTGTTACTATAGTTGATGATTACTCCAGGTATACTTGGACACACTTAATCAATTACAAATCTGATATAGTAACTGTTATGCATCAATTCTTCTTACTTGTGGAAACTCAATTTCAAACAAAAGTGCAAAAAATTAGGTCTGACAATGCTCCTGAGCTCTGTGAAGGACAAATGAAAGCCTTATTAATCAAAAAGGGAATTTTACATGAAACTAGTTGTGTGCATACTCCTCAACAAAATGGTGTTGTTGAGAGAAAACACAGACACCTCCTTGACACAGCAAGGGCTCTATTTTTTCAGGCTAAACTACCCATTCAATATTGGGGTGAATCTCTGCTTTGTGCCACATATCTCATAAATCGTATGCCTTTGAAACCTATACATTTTCAAACTCCTTATCAGCTTCTATTTCAACACACACCAGATTTTTCCATTCTCAAATCTTTTGGCTGTTTATGTTATATGACAACACACAAACAAAATAGAACTAAATTTGATCCCCGAGCCATTCCATGTGTTTTTTTAGGATATGCTATTGGTCAAAAAGGGTATAAAGTTTTAGATTTACAGACCCATAAGATATATGTCTCCAGAGATGTGATTTTCTATGAATTGCACTTTCCTTTTCATTTACAGTTTGTTCCTTCTACTTCTTTTTCTTCTCATCTATATCTTCCTTCCTCTACTCCATTCACACATATGTCTCACTTTGACATTCCTGATGTTTTTCTTGATACTAATATACTTCCTCAAGAAACTTCATCTTCTGATCCATCTACTACTTTTGATATCTCTTATTCTCCACAAATCATTCCACAAGAAAATCAAATAAGGCATTCCACCAGAACTAAGAAACCACCTTCCTATTTAAATGACTATCATTGCAACATGAGCATACCACATTGGTGTAACTTGGTTTCTGACTTTCATGATACAAATGTTATCAAAGAACCTGAGACTTATGAACAGGCCGTTTTAGATTCCAAATGGATCACTGCTATGAATACAGAAATACAAGCTCTGAAGGATAATCACACTTGGGAGGAAGTCCCTCTTCCTACAGGAAAAAAGGCCATCCGTTGCAAATGGGTTTACAAGATCAAACTAAGATCCAATGGAGAAATAGAGAGGTACAAAGCAAGATTAGTAGCAAAGGGGTATACTCAAAAACCTGGGATAGACTATGATGAAACATTTTCTCCTGTAATCAAGATGCCTACCTTAAGATGTATTTTAGCTTTGGCTGCACATAACAATTGGATAGTCTCTCAATTGGATATCAACAATGCTTTTCTACATGGGGATTTGATTGAGGAAGTTTATATGCATATGCCTAAAGGTATAGCCAACACTGATAATAAAGTTTGCAAATTAAAGAAGTCCCTTTATGGGTTAAAACAAGCATCTCGACAATGGTATGCAAAACTTGTAACAGCTCTGCAATCCCAAGGCTTTACTCCATCCAAATCAGATTACTCTCTATTCCTCAAAAAATACAATGGTCAGCTTACTATTGCTGCAGTATACGTTGATGACATTCTCCTTACAGGTACTGATTCTAACACCATTACAGCTCTTAAAACACACCTTCACTCTCTGTTCAGCATCAAGGACTTAGGTCCCATACATTACTTCCTTGGTATGACAGTTACTAAAGCTAATCAAGGTTTCATTTTATCCCAAACAAAGTTTGCCCAAGGTCTCATTAAATTCAGTGGGTTTGAGCTTCTGAAAACATCTCCTACACCTCTGCCTATCAACCTCAAATTGCATACTGACCAAGGCAATCTCATACCAAACCCTTCCCATTATAGGTCTATTATTGGCAAACTCAATTTCCTCACCAATACTAGACCAGATTTAAGTTTTGCTGTTCAAACTCTCAGCCAATTCATGCACACTCCTAGAGAACCACACCTAGCTGCTCTACAACATGTTTTACAGTATGTTTCTGGTACTCTTACTCAAGGCATTCTCCTCAATGGTACTCCTAAATTGGTTTTACAAGCCTTCTCTGATGCTGATTGGGCAGCATGCCCCACCACAAGAAGATCTGTCACAGGTTATTTAGTTCTTCTAGGACAATCTCCCATTTCATGGAAAAGCAAGAAGCAATCTGTTGTTTCCAGGTCTTCATGTGAATCTGAATATAGGGCTATGGCTTCTGCAGCTAGTGAACTTACTTGGTTAGTTCGTTTACTTGAGGAATTGGACATTCAAAATCTTACACCTATTACCTTACATTGTGACAATCAATCCGCCATCTACATAGCCAAGAATCCTGTCTTCCATGAGAGAACTAAGCATATTGAAGTAGATTGCCATTTCACCAGGGACAAAGTGATGGAAGGTTTAATTCAACTGACGTACCTTCCTACCAAGTCTCAACTTGCTGATCTGTTTACCAAAGCCTTGCCTTCCCCTCATTTCAACAAACTGCTATCCAATCTGGGATTGGTTACCACACCCAACCCTTGCTTGAAGGGGGGTATTGAACATACTCCTCCTGCCAGCTAAGCAGGAGGGTAGTAATGTCATTTCTCTTCTTTTGCCTTCTCTGTTTTTCTTCCTTTTCTTGTACATATATCTTTCCCTTTTTTCTTATTTTTCAATTTTTGTAATTTTCCTTTTTTTCAGATTTTGATCTATAATAAAATTCTTCTTTCTTCTTCCTGTTTTTCGTTTTCTGTTGTTCTTCATCTGGGTAATCATCTTCATCAATATATATATATATATATATATATATATATATATATATATATATATATATATATATATATATATATATATATATATATATATATATATATATATATATATATATATATATATATATATATATATATATATATATATATATATATATATATATATATATATATATATATCATTTAACATTGAGGCAAAGACGAGTATTCTTTAATATATTAATGTATAATTTGATAGGGACTCTTCTTTTAGTTATTCCCACTTTTTTGCTAACCTTTTAAGCCGACATTCAACCACTATTATGATATGATACAAGAGACCAGCAAAGACACACATTCTTTTAATTATAATATTTATTAAATTTATTAAATGGTTCATCTTTTTAATTTGGTTAATTAATGTCAAATCAACGTAGATATTTTTCATCAATGTAGATTATAGAATTGGGTAGTAGTGTTCATGAAAATAAGCTGGTTAGTCGGCATCACAACTTGACTTTTTGGGGACAATTACGTTATTTAGCTATTAGTATACCCCTAAACTAAGAGACTAAAAGTTAATTGTGAGGTGCACTAATTAATTGCTCACATTCAAATTATATAAATACCCAATGCTCTTTTTTAAAAAAAAAAAAAAAAATCAATACACTTGCTATTTTATCACTAGTTAATTTTAGTGGATAATATTTATAGATTTTAGCTACTTAATTAAAATTCTTTTTAATATTATAGTCAAAATCTAGGTAGTCTATGTGTAACAATGACTTATCATCACTTATCTTTGCAATAAAGTGAAGGATCAAAATCAGAATGTGTTCAGTTCGATTGAATGAAATTAATCAAAAGATTTACGAAATATGAGTAGTTAAAAGTGAAAACAATGTTCCGAACTAAATTAAATTAAATTAAAAATTAGTTAGAGAGAATAAGTCATAATCAAACCTTCATACTTAACAAACCACATCAATAAACTAAGTTTTTACTCATAATTTATTTAGAGTCTATTTTTTTGTGAAACAAACATTTGATTGTCAATCATAAAATAGTGTTAATAACAATAAGTTATCACTTTGAATAAACTTTGAAAAGGACATATATAATACACATTTTTTTTCATAAATTTATATTATATTATGTAGTAATATCTTTTGCACAAGATAATCAAAATGGTCAAACTCAAAGAGACAGAGCTAGCTAATAATTGATAGAAATTTCACTGCCATTACTTAATATAATTACCTCTTTAATTCAAATGCGTATTAAAATAACTATTTACAAACTAACCTATAACTAACACAACTAACAACAAAAGCCCCCTATATAACATCAAACCCACAGATTAATTAAACCTTTGAAAGACTAAATATAGCTCAGCCTATACTGAATTAGGCACTCTTTTTAACTTAAAGTAACTTGCTATAAAAAGTACAAACATGTTAATACAAATCTTAATAACCTAATGGGTGGTATAATTGAAGTCAAAAACTCAAAATGGTTAAAATATTGTCTCTTTCAAAATTTATCAGTTGCATTCAAGGGCGGGGTAAAAATTAACGAATTCTTTGAAGGCCCTGCATAATTTTAAAAAGTATGATATTTTTGTAACAGTTTTGTATCTTTGAACACTTAACATATACTAAGTAATTTAATATTGAGGCTCTCCATTTTTCAAGACCCTGTGCGGTCGAACATATTAAACATATTCAGAACTTTCTCTGATTGCATTTTAGATAAATTTTAATTTAATGGACATGAGAATTGAATTGTTAAAATAGATAGAGAGTATAAGTTTGTACGGATGAGATTAAACGAAAAAAATAAAATAATTATAAAAAGGAAAAAAAGTAAAATCAGTGGTATAGATTAAAATAAAAAATGTTGTAAATTGAGATAATTGAGAAGGATTAGTAGGGGTAGAAAAATACGGGTATGACCGTATTGAGTATGCATAGAACAAACATAATTATTGTGGAATGTTCTTATATTCTGAAAAATACATAAGCATAGCATAGCATAGCATGTGCTATGAGCGTGACCATAATCTTATATTTCATGCTCCAACAGTTAGTACAATAAAACTTTTTATAAAAAAATATAACCTTATCTTTATGTGTTTGGTTTAAGACATAATAATTATGATGGAAGAGCAAATATTTCATGCCATGCAACTTTGAGTGAAATACAAGCAAACTCATAAATTATATTTTGAATGTCTTAGATTATATTTCACATGCAACTTATAATCTTGGGCCTTAGCTATATAAAACTAATGTTTTATTTCCTAATTTTTAAGGTTTATTTATTTTTTTAGGGGATAGTTTTTCTTTATGTTTTTTAATTATTGATCCAACATATAAGATTTTGATTGTATTTTGGTGCTTTTGTTGAAGAAAAATGTAGTTATGTTGTAATATTGGAGTTTTACATTTAATAACTCATCTTTAAGTAAGTAAGAAAAATTATAGAAATTATTTCCATTATCAAACTATTTGAAATATATAACTCAAAGTATAGTGTTTTTTGAGTTTAAATTAGTGTTTCATACGGCTAAGTTGTATGATATATCGGCACATAATTAAGCATAATGGAATTCCCTCTATTTGATCTAGACAAGACTAAATCAAATGTTTTAAATTTTGTTGCTTTTAATTAGTTTTCATATTTTGTTTTATAGTTTAATTAGATGGATTATAAAAAATTACTCCTAGTGCTTTGCAAAATTTGTGTTATAATGAAATATTTTTTAAGAAAAGTTTAATATATAATTAATTAAAAATGAGAAGGCTCAAAGAAAATCATGTAAAAAGATACTATATTCTCATTCTTATGTTTATGTATACGTAGATCTTATTTCAAGATTTTTTAATAGTGCAGAAGACTCTACATATTCTCTTCGTATAGAAATAGTTTCTACATTATAATTATAAATATTGTTAATTATTTAAGCTTTGATATCATGTTTAGAAACCAACTTAACCAAAAGCTTAAGTTTTTGGTTGAGTTGGTTCCTTGACATGGTATCAGAAGCCAACGTGACAAAAGGTCACGGGTTCGAGTCTCAACCACTTCTCATTTAAAGTGAAATATTCAGCGCCTATGTGCATTCACACTTCTAGCCCAATGGTATAACATATTCTGGGCCTCAACTATCAGCTTAAATTTTTGATGGAGTTGATTCTTTGACAATACATAAAGACATATAATTAAGTGAAATTTTATTTATATTGTTTTAATCATATATTTTTAAAAATATAAATTTTTATAAGCATTATGTAAAAAAGTCAAATATATAGAAAAAAAATTATGATAAGATGATCATGCAAAAAATGAGAAAGAAATGTGAAATTACACGAGCTACAAAGTGAGATTGACTTTTGACTTAACAATCTCGATTTTCTTGAATATAATTCGGCTACTACTATAATAGACCGACAACTTTGTAAAAGCCTAACAATTCACAACTCTAAATAATTATAATTAATATGTAAAATTCATGGTCAAACAAAACCAACTTTTTTAGGATATTAATCATATTAATTATATGGTAATTACATAAAATAACTTTTAATTAGACTAGCTAATTTTTTGATACAACTAATAGTGCTAGCACATCTTTTGCCTTTAGAGCTCAGCATTTCAGCAGTTAACCCCTTTAATTAATTATTATCTTTTTAATTTGTCCTTATGTGACTATTATTAATTATTAATGGTTTTTCAATGGGAACCTTTTTTAAATACAAAGTACGTACAGGAAAAGATGAATGAGAATCAAACTTAAAATTTATTTTAAAAAAAATAATATTTACTCTCCAACTGAATAATGATTTGCTTTTCAACCAATGGAAACTTAAATTCTTCACTAATTAGCACATTATGGCAGACAAGAAGGGAACTTTAGCAAGAATTTAAGATATAATTGTAAGGTTTATGCTAAACAAATATATTTGTTGTTTAGTACTTTAAATATTGTTTTTATTTATAATGCATTCCATCTATACAATTAAGCTTTACAGATTTTTTTCGATTAAACTTAAACTTTATCAAATTATGTTGCAAAAAGATCTATTTATTAGCCCATAACTATGTATGTTATCTTAGAAGTTCAACTAATATATTCTTATATCACTAATTGATATTTTGATTCGGACTTTCGGAATAGGTTAGAGAACCATCAAAAAAATAACAATATATTTTTATGGTAAATAAGAAAGTAATTAAATAATTCATGTATACTCTTTTCTATTTAGTTTTGGAGTCACATTTATTTATTTATATTTGTGAATACACTAATTCAATCATAAATTTTTTAATTATGCTTAATTATAAATAATAAAAAATAAATATTAATAAAATTTACAATTAAACAAATTAAACAATGTCCTACGTTTTGACTTACATAATTAAGAATAATAAAACAATTATTAAAAGTGATAGAATAATATTATAAAAATAGGACAACTAAGCTTAATAAGATGGAGTATAAAAAAGATATAGTGACATAAAGTGCTACTCAATATAAATTACACAATACTTGCTTTTTTAATATTTCCAATTATTCTTTGCATTTGTGATTTTTATTGGATTTATTGTATAGTTCTATGTTGCAAGTTGTTTTAATCATATAAAAAAGAAAGGTTATACAAACTAAAAGGGATTAACATTTTAGACCCTTCATTAGAGAAATTGTCAAAAATAAGTCACTTTTATTTCATCCGCTGAAAATGAGTCTACCTATTATCTATAATCATACATCATACAATAATATAAAAATGTTGAAAAATTTTAAAGTGTCATCCTCTAAGGAGTCTTAACAAATGTTATTATTTTAGTAGATGATAGTAAATTACATGATAATATTTACCTAATTTAAATTTTAATTATTGTTAAAATTAGAGCTAAATTAGGTATAGCATGGAGTATAATTTATTATAGCAATTCTATATAACTAACCTAAAATCGTATTGTACAATACTATAAAAATGTTCGAAAATTCCAAGTGTCATCCTCTAAGGAGTCTTGATAAATGTTATTATTTTAGTAGTTGATAGTAAATTACATGATAATATTTACCTAATTTAAAATTTGAATATTTTAAAAATTATAGCTAAATTAGGTATAGTTTGGAGTATAATTTATTACAGCAATTCTATATAACTAACCTAAAATCATATCATCATATCATATCATACAATACTATAAAAATATTGAAAAATTTTAAGTGTCATCCTCTAAGGAGCCTTGACAAATGTTATTATTTTAGTAGATGATAGTTAATTACATGATAATATTTACCTAATTTAAAATTTGATTATTTTTAAAATTAAAGCTAAATTAGGTATAGTATGGAGTATAATTTATTATAGAAATTCTACATAACTAACCTAAAATTTAATATATTTAATTAATTAAAAAAATAATGTATTCAATAAATAATTAAAAATATCAGTATTTAATTTTTCTTTGAAGATATCATCTATTCGATAAATTTAATCACAATAATAAAGACTTACATTATTCTTTGAAGTTATATTTTTTTATATTTCATACTCATAAATTCATGCATTGCACGAGTTTCTATACTAGTTTGGTATAATTGTTGAAAATAAACTCTCTTATTGTTTGTATTCATCTTCAAAGCTTCTTTGTGATCAAATAATGAGGAATAGACAATAGTTTTGTGATCAAATAATGAGGAATAGACAATGGTTGGGTTTATTTTCAACTATTATATAGCTGGATTTATTTAAAAATAATCAATAAATAAGTTTATTTTTAGCGTATCCAGTAAAGATTGATTGATTTTTTTACAATTTACCCTTATTTTTATGGATGCCTATCCGTGGCACTTGATAGTGCAAATTTTAATAACCGCAAGCGCACGGTTGACGTGTAGCTGCGGGTCGAACATAAGGAGGCGAGTTAATCTAATCGGTTGTTTAATGACTACAAGACACGGATCAAACAATAGATATGGGTTGAGAACTAATACTATAATGCAAATAAACTAATGCAAAAGCAGAAACGATATGGGGGTAACAATGATATGACAAACTCTAGGGCGTTGGACGTCGCCTAATTCTAACATGGGAGTCAATCACTCTCATGATTGTATGAAATTGAGTCATCGACATGATTAAACGTGATCTATTTAATCTCAAACTTCCGCTCTATTGATTAATATCGATTTAAGACCAAACTAGTGTTAATCCTCAAACTTTCGTTCTATTGGTTAAACTAGAAGGAATTTAACTTAAATAAAGCTCAATCCTAAATTAATCCTAATCTCAAACTTCCGTTTTGTTGAAAAGGATAATAAAAATGTTTAAATCGAGATTCATTAAGCGTAGGTTCAATTATAGACTCAATCCACACACAATCAATCGATAAAATATTATCTCATGCTTTGAATTAGGGATTATGCCCTAACCCTAGATAAGAAAACTACTCACTATGCATCATGATGAAGAACATGTAGTAAATGATAGACAACATTGAATAACGAAACAATAAACAAGAAAACTTACAAATCTTGAGAAGAACGTAATTGTAAATTGCAAGGAATAAAAGAGTAACGACGGTGTTCAACAATGGATCTTCAATAAAAACTAACTCAAAACTAGAGAGAAGTTCTCAAATTAACTAAGAACAACAAACTAAAACTGAATGAATTGATAAGAGTAACCGCCACTTTAAATAGTGGTTCCAAAAATTAGGGAAAACCGCCAGACAGGGTGCACAGCCGAGTCGGCGGTGGTAAGTGCTCAGCAGAAAGCCGAGTCAGTTTTGATGAAATAAAAACACTGATTTTCCAGAAACTTAAGCCGACTCAGCGGCAGCTTTTTTTTCCACAAAAGCCGAGTCGGCGTTTTTTGCTGAAAAATTGCATCAAATTCAAATGGTCGCTATTTCTTGTTCGATTGTCATAATTGGACATACAATATACTGTTGGAAAGCTCTTGAAGTCTAGTTTCCAATGCTGCAAACTTTGCATTAATAAAATCTTTCTATCAAAAGTTATGACCAAAAGAGTGAGCATGTATTAAATTTCAGTTCAAAACTTTTTGCATTTTAAACACTTTTCAACTCTTTTGCCCATTTTAATTGTAAAACATCTTCAAACAAGAAATAATATCCTTAGTAAACTCTGTCATTATTAAAACCATAAGAATTATGCTTAAAAACGATCAAAACCGCTCAAAATCAACATGAATAACCAAAATGGATAAAGTAACATAACTCTTCAAAATAAGCACGAAATTACTAATAATAATCATCATTAAAGAGTATACAAATGATATAAATAAGTGTAAATAATTACACTTATCAGCACTTTAGTCCCCCTTGATATTCAACCTTGGTGAAAATTTTCTCAAGTTCTACTTCAGTCTTCATTCCATGCAAACCATAGTTTGTCACACTAATATTACATATTGTTAAACATTTCTTGTCACAAATTGATCCATTGTTCGAGCCAATCATTTACTAAACTTTTCAACCTAATTTTGATAGAGGTTGTTTTCATATACGGTTTTGATTGAATTAATTTATTAACAACTGACATGATATCAGAGCCAACGTGATTAATCACAAGAAATTAAAATTTCAAATTTTATTTGCCCTCATTTCATGTTATATCATAGCCATTTGTTTTTAGTTAAATCTATTCCTTAACCATAGATTTAAATCTAACTAAGCTCACGAAAACCCAAATTCCACTTCATACTATAAACACATTACAATATCATATAAGGCTATACTAATTTGTGATTTGGCAACCATTCCTACTAAAAAAAATATCCTCATTCATACTTTTAACATGGATATACAGTCTATATAAGGGGCCTTTTCGATAAGAAAACAACAAAAAGAAACTATACACGTAAACCATATCAATTATGTGAATAAAAGCATAATAAATTTAGTTATTCAAACCAAAAAATTAATAAAAATAAAAATTCAAACCCAAAAGAAAGAAAGGAACTCTTTAGGGTCAAACAAACGGCCAAAAAAGCGGAAATTACGCCTACTCGTGTGGTTGGAGCGGCAAAAAGAATGCCACCTTGGAACCTCCACTCTCCATAATTCCTTTTTTCTTTTTTTTCAGCTTTTTTTCCATACTTAATAAAAGTTGTTCGCTCCCATTCACTAAATCTATCTCATACACATTTCATGAGAAAATTACAAAAATAGACATCAAAATAAATTTTCGAGAGAGAGATATTTTAATTAAATGAAAAATTAAGTTAAATATGTCAATATTATAAAATATTATTTATTTCGTTCCACTATATTATTTATAAAATATGCAATCGAATGTGTTTTTTTGATCATTTATATATTGAACTATACACATTTAAAAATTATAAAAACTTAATATTATGAAAGTATGCGATTAGACGATTTAAACTAGATCCCACTTGACTATATTTTTTCTAACACATTAGCCGCATTATATAAAATAAGCTTGAACGATGAATAGTGTCAAAAACCCTTATGTAGCGAGTATTTCAGAATAAAGGAAGTATTATAATAATACATATTAAAATAAGAATTTTAATGTTTTCTTACCCAATACTTGCTATATTTCTTACTATATAGATTCTCGTGTAAAACTCGAATGCTATAAATATTTAGTGATATGTATAATGATATTATTTTTTAAAATTAAGTCATTTACAATATAAATTTAATTATTAAATCTTTATACTTGTTATGATATTATTATTATTAAAGTGAATAAATAATTTACTATATAACAATATTTAAATTACTATGCTCATAGTAATTATTAATAATTGAGATAAATAAAATTTAAAAAGTCTCAATTATGATAGATAGAAAGGAGGATAGTTCAAAAAAATAGCCAAATTAGTTAGTTTATTCATTATATCATGATGATTTATTATCTAAGTTAAAATAAAGATTTTCATGTATATTTTTTGATTTATATAAGGAAATATAATATTTTAATAGATCATCACATATAGAATAGTCAATCTATAAATATTACATGTTTTGATAAGTTAATTGTTTCCCTAAATATGTAGTCAAATATCAAAAGTTTCTCCATCAATAATAGAAAAATGGCGGGAAAATTTTTAATGATAGTGTGACACGTGTTTCAAGTCGTTTCTTCATTTGTGTATTTTATTGATTATCAATTTATTGATTGCGCGTAACTCGATGTATATTTTCATATCAAATATCTTTGTTTTGATTGAACAAAAAATTATGAAAATTACTATTTAAAACCTAGGTTTTAAGAAGAATAAAACAAAATTTTATATCACTATATTATTTTTTATACATAAATCAAAATTACCAAAATAAAATTAAAGATGAATAGCATCAAGTATTATAAAACGGAAAGGAAGTAAAACAAATATAAAAAAAAGTGGGTTATATTTTGTGTCACTATAAATCTCCAACCCACGTGCTAACACTATTACAACGAAACAAGAGGGACAGTTTCATCAGTAAATAAAATTAAATACACAATAATATTATACATTAATATACTTGTATATAAATACACTACCAACGACAAATTTGGTTTTGGACTTAACATTTATAATCAATTAAATTTAATTTTTTACGCGTTCAACTGCAAACTATATACTGTAAAATTTAAATATGGCATGGTATGAAATTAGTACACCAAGTTGGGTCTAGAATAATTTCTTACCTACATAATAAAGATTTTAAACATTTTTTTATATATTTTATCTGCAGAAAATATATTCACTTATATGGATAGTAAATCTTGATTTATATAGACCAATATACACACTATGTACTAAATGAGCGAATACAATATATATGATTGATGATTCTAATTTTTAGTAGAAGCAACCACGTATCCAAGATACTCCCTCCTATTCAGCTTATGTGTCCCATTTTCTTTTATGGTCAAATCATCTTAATTGCCTCATTTCTATTTTTAGTATGGGTTTCTGAATTTTATACCCTTAGTAGCTTTATCTTATTTTCAATTATACCCTCTATTATCCATACTAATTTTCCTCTCTTACATTAAAAATCCATTATACCACTCTCTTTCCTACCCTTAGGGTCCCACTTTTGACTCTTCTTAAAATCCGTGAAAAGTCAAATGAGACTCTTAAGGTGAATAGGAGGGAGTATTAAATTAATTGAAGCCATATTTCCATAATTGTAAATTTTAAACAATAAGTTAGAGGGATCGAAAATTACTATTCTAATCAAAACTAGGAGACACAAAATTAAATTTAAATGCCCAAAATATAGTAAAAAAACAATACTTTAAACCAGTAAGCTAGGCCATATTTTTTTATTGTAATAGTTATACACATTTTGCTTTTATATAGTGAGCCAAAAATTTTAAGGCAATGGAGCCCCTTTAGATCTACACAAAGACTAATTGGGTATTAGCTATGTGAATACTTGTTAGCTAATAGTGATCCAAAAGTTGTGTTGTAGAAATTATTATTTGATAAATACATTTTCAAAAAAACTAATTGCGTTAATTAAATCAAACATATATAGGTCTTTGAAAGGCAATACAAATAGTTTTTGCAAAAGAATACATAAAATCTAGTTTTTTTTTTTTTTTTTTTTTTTTTTTTTTTTTACTTTGTAGAACATTATTTTATATTTAAAAATAAAATCTTGAAAAAAAAAATTACTTTCGAACATTATTGTTTAAAATTAATATAGTATTTTGGTCAAATCAAACCACTAAAATTTACCTTACTAGTAATCCAAACACAAACTACGTTCATTCTTATTTTCTCCAATATTTCCTCAATTCATTATATTAGTATCAAATTATCTAGTATTTGGGAATAAATATTTCATTTCAAATTATAAATTTTCAATTATGAAATCATAAATGAAAAATTTGAGAATGATAAGGTTTGGGTAATATCAAATTTTCAACTTTAACTATTTTAAAAACAATGGTAAAATTTAATCCAAATTCAAATTTGAAAATTTTTGATTTGTCAAACATTTAATTTTAGCCAATTTTAAATTTTTAAATCAAATCATCGTTCCCAAACATAGCATAAATAGTATTTTTATGTATAAAGACAAATTAATGAAACAAGATCATGTTGGAAAAAACTATACAATTACATATAGTGCTTGAAAATGATTTATGGGACAAAATTATTAAATAAATATAATTGTTTTGTAGTATAGTGACCGAGGAAAGGGGATGCACTAAGAATCAAACCCGAAACATTACCTAAAAAAGTGATATGTATTATACAAAATATTTTAGTTGTTCTTAAATAATGACAAAAATATAAGAGATAATAAAGCATGAAGTAGAATAAAGTTACTTTGTAATACGTATAGTAATATAACAAGTATTATAAAACAGATCGATGAAAAGTGCAACAATTATTATAAAACGAAAAAATTTAGTTCTTATTACTTTGTAAAAAATTTTATGAGCAAAAGATCTATACTTATTCTGGAGTCAAATGATACCACGCTTGTAAGATCTACTAGTATCTTAGCTGCCAACCCCACGTCCACGCCATATTCTACCTTTTTATTATAATTTTACTTATAATTTATACATAATTTGGAGGGAATATACTCAATTAGATGTATAATAAGTTTATACCAAATTCATTTTTATTGAAAATAATTGATTAAAACACCTTTGATCATAAAAACTTGTACGAGATGCATTTTTTAATTAGCAATTGGAAATATACTAAATAATATTTAAATGCTTTGTAAAATTTTTCCATATCAGAGATTAATTCAACCTAAAATAAATTTATATCTTATTGGGTATATGGTGATTTAACGCAAAAATATTTTACAAAATGTTTCATAAAGAGAAAAAAAATTCCAAATCCATTTTATTTTAAGGTAGAAAATCGTGCACATTAACTAAATAAAACAAAAAGGAGTAAAATACAAAGGATGAAAGCTGTAAAAGTATTATTCATAATGCAAAACACAATGTAAAATAATATCTATAATTTCCATTTTCATTCAAAATTGACTTATTGTGTACAACTCATATTAACCAATGACAAAAAAAAATAAAAACATAATACTTCTACTTCTATATTATAAGTAATTACTTTTATAGTTTTATTACCGTAAATAACACTTAAATTCTCCGTTATATTTCCAACAGAGAATATTAATACTCAATACTAAATACCAACTAATAACCACTAAATTTATATTAGAAGTAAACAAAAATGTAGCTTAACACTCTACTACTTGCCGCCGGTACAAAACTTGCCGATTAATCGGCCGGAGAATGATATTTTATTTTTGAATTTTTTTAAACTACAATGCTACAAGAGGATCCGACGCAATGATATCGTTGACATCTTGAAAATAGTCGTCCACTTGCAACAAATTAGAAGATGAATGAGTGTCATTATTCATCGCATTAAAATCAATATCAAAATCAAAATCTAAATCAAAATCGGTCATGTATGAGTCAAGTAACATGTGGCCGATATCTCCAAACCCGAGCTCGGGACTAAACATATGATAATCATTTTCTTGTGGTTTCGACTCGTCAAAAATAATCGGTTCTGGTGTTTCAAAGTTGAAGAAATCGTTTAAAAAGGGTGTATCCAAGAAATCGATTGAAGATGATTCGCCTTGACACTCTTCCAAGTAATTACTAGTAGTAGTACTACTACTATTACCCATTTCTTGAACCGTTCCAAAACTTTCATTTTCTTTTTCATTATCTTCCGGTTTGAACCGGGAAACTTCCTCCTCAGTTGAACCGCGGAAGTTAAGAACAGAAGTAGGAGAACACAGTATATTATGAGAAGCAGACTCATCACCTGATTCATAACCACCCGATGTCGACGGCGCGTGACTCTCAACTACCAACGGAGCCACCTCCTCTCGCGGCGGCGGTGTAGCAAAGTTGGTAAGCGCGTCGGGCCCACGCAGTTTTATTGCTGCGTTATCGTAAACCATCGCAGCTTCCTCCGCCGTGTCGTAAGTTCCGAGCCAAAGCCGAACTCGTCGGGCCGGGTCTCGAATCTCCGCAGCCCATTTCCCCCAAGGCCGTTGTCTTACTCCGCGATACTTTCTAACACCACCCGAACTCACCAACGCGCCACCTTGCGCCGCCGTACCACTCGATTTCTTTCTTGTAGAACTCTTTTTGTTATTTTTAGTTACCAAACCCCCCAAGGTTGCGGTAGCGGTTGTGGTGGGTTCGATAACAATCTCGTTTAAGTAGCGTCTGACTCGTTGGCGGCCAAAGAGCGCGTGCTCTTCGTCGTCGCTAGACGAGTCAGTAGCATCGTTATCAACCACGGACACACGAACCACTCGAGGAACACCATTTCTAGTTCCGGACACTTTTTTTGACACTTTGTGATGCTTTTTTGTGACACTCCGATGTTCCGTGTACTTCATCGGACAAAAAATATCAGCATAATCCATTTTTTGTGCTGTAAATGAATTAAATGAATGACTTATAAATGATTTTTCCACACCAACATCAAAATAACAAAGCGTCAAAAAGAAAATAAAAGTGTGGAAAATGGAAAAATGTTTGTATTTAATAAGAAAAAACTGTTGAATTTTTTTTAGGGGAAATGAATAAGGAAGATTCAATGTAGAAGGGAGAAAAAAAAGAGTAAAGGGGTTTATGGAAAGTACAAAGAAAAATGTATTTTTCTAGAGAGAGAAGAAGTGTTTTATTAGAGAGAGAATAGTTGGGGAACAAAATGAAGGGAGAGGTACGCAATTGACACTTCAGTTGGGTTTTATATAGGATCCCATCAGCCGAAATAAGTAAATAAAATTTTTAAATATATGAGGAGAATCGTTTTTTTTTATTATTATTTTTTGGAAATTATGGGTTATGGTATGTGTATTTGGTTGAGTATCTTTGATTTTGTTACCTAAAAAATTGATTTTTTATTTTTTGATGAAAAATCATATATTATGAGATATTATTATTATTTTATGGTAATTATAGTAGTTGTAATTGTTTCAAAATACTATTAAAAGTCTAAAATCATGCTTAGTTCACACTAAAAAGTAAATCAATACAAAAATTCTAATCAGTTAATATTAATCAATAAAAATAAATTTTAATCCGTCAAAATTAATATTAGTCAGTAAAAATTTATTTTAAACCGCAATAACAACTTCTAATAATTGTAAATCAGTTATAATAAGTAAAAATCAATTTAGTCACTATAAGCTAGTTTTTAATTCAATCAGTAAAAAACAATTAAAGTCAATAAAAATCAATTGAATTGTTAAAATTTAGATGAACTAAATAGGGTGTAAATGTGTAATACAATGGCACTATTTAGCAAAGTAATGAATTTCAAATTAAAATTAATTTTTAATGTAATGCAATATAATTGAACATTAAATTCAAGATAATAGTTTTGATAGTATTGGTTTAAATGAATTCATTTCACCGTTTATTTTTAACCTACCTATTTAAACATAACTTTTGTTAGGCTATAATAATAACATAAATTTTTAAAAAAATATTTTAGTTTAAAATAATTGGGTGAAAAAGGAGGCAAAAAAATCTAAGCAAAGTAAAGATGACGGGGGAATGGTAGAGTAACAGAACGGTGAGGGGGAGGGAAGATGACAGTAAGAAGACGAAGCGCCGCATAGTTAAAAATAAAGGGAAAGGATGAAGACAGGTGTCAAAAGGAGAAAAGAGAGAGAAAATGTGATCCAATAAGGGAAGCTCCAACTGGGTAGTGAAGAGGTTGATAGTGAGTCAGCAAAAAGATGAGGTTTTTGGGGGGTTTCATTTTGTTGACATTGGTTAACGTGTTGGCCTATCACGTGAGACCCAAGATGCCCGGCCTTCTTCCTTTTCACTTGTCGGTCAAAAAATTCTCTTCGCTCTTCACTCACTACTCACTACTTACTAGTTACTACTTACTACTTAATACTTAATACTTACTACTTACTTCGTCAATTTGAATTACATGAGAAAAATTAGTTTTTAAAATAAAATAATTATTTATTAATAAATAAATAAAATCAACAAAATAAGTTAAATCACAAAAATTTAAATGATAAAAATTTAAATAAAAATAAAAATAACGTAAATTGAAAGGGGTGGAGTGAATAGTTACTACTTAAGTTAGTACTTATGTTATTTATCCCTTATTGTAATTAAGAGATTAATGATAGGGTTAATGATAATTAAAGGGTAGTTAACCATTAATATTACTTCCTTGGCTCCTTCCTTTTTTCTTTTTTTTTTATTTGAAGTGTCCTTGGCTCCATCCTTAGTTTTGTCATTTTTGGTTAATACTTTTCTGTTCTTAACAAATTACAATAATAAATTTTGCACAAAAATGAAAAATAGTAGGATCATTTTAGGAGTTGTAATGTGTAGATGTAAATAAAACTAAGTGGTGAAAATATCTTCATAAAAAGAAATTTTAGTAAAATAGAAAAGACAAACTAAAAAAGTGATTTTAGGAGTAGCACTGTATAACTACTCATCATGAGATTTAGTTTTGAAATGTAAAAGGTGAATCAGAATCGACTTTGGTTATCTATCAGAGTCGAAGCATGCTTTCAAGACCTTTAGCCATGCTAGTCAAATAATCGATAAATTAAAAAATTAATAATGATTTAAAAACAAGTTTAATTTCTAATATTTTTAAATTTATGAATTTATAATTTAAGAAAAACTCTATTACTTTATAGGTTTTTTTTTAATTTTTCTCTTTTACTTTTTACGTACTATTCAAAGCAATATTTGGCTTCATTATCTCTAAAAATCATAAAAATTATAAAAGTTTTATATAATTACATATTAAGATAAATCTAATTATAATTCACGTGGATATATTTTATTTTTTGAAAATATTTCAAAATTCTTGGACAAACTTCTTTTTCAAAAATATTTAAAAATTAAGAAAGAAAGTATATTTTAACAAAATATTAAATTTTGCAGCTTGTATAAATAGTTGAACCATGTTAACTAGAACTTGTCTCAATTGGAGCATGCACATCTTCCCTTAATTAAAGATCATAATCCAATTCTCTCCTAGATCTCCCTTCCCGTCAGTCCACCTTGTAATTAAAAAAAAAGAAGTTGAATCCCAAACTTTTAGTTCATTCCCATTATTTTAACCACTGAACTTTACATTATTTTCTAATATTTAGTCAATCCTTATATCATATACTTTTATCTATATTACAATAATATACTCTCTTCGTTTTCGTATATTCTTTTCAAATAAAATTTTTGAATTGTAGTGTCAAACTTTGATTATGATTTCTAATCAATCTATATAAAAAGAACATATATTCATGTGGGATCTTGATAAATTTGTCTAAATATATAATTTTAAATAACAACTTGTTAAAATATTTTAAAACTCACAATTAAAATTGTTTGACTTATAATTTTATATTAAAATCTGCACAAAAAGTAAACGTGAAAAACACATACAAACAGAAAGAGTATTAAGATAGTTACTTCTCTAAAGATAGTAACAAAAAAATGTGACAAAGAAGCATTAAATTTGTTTGATATCATTACGATTGAAACGGCTAAAAGAATTGTGAAGTATGTCTAAACACCTTTTTCGTGATAAATATGTTGTTTTTGGCATATAGTTGGATTAAAACAACAAAAATCCAAATCACATATATTATAAGCACAAATTTTTAAATGAAATAGCATCATGCTGAATTTATTTTTATTGGACACATTTATATATATTTACTGTGTTATAGTGATTATTTACAATTTTAAAGAGATTAATTTAAAAAATAAAATAATTATAAAGGTAAAGTGTTTGTCTTATGATGAGACGAGTTCATACAATCCGATCTGAATTACAAGTGAGTGTTAGAACAGAGGTAATGTTGTGTGATTCATGTTCTTCCTATGTTGAACAATCAAGAACATAGCAGCAATTTTGGTGACACATTTACCAATGGATACAACTATTGACGGATTTTTATGTTTAAGTTACTTGCTGTCAAATCCTCAAAATAGGAAATATCATCGTCATTTTACTTAATGTATTCTGCTTATAGAAAAACTATGGACAGGATCTGAAAAGAGTAAGACGGCGATAACTCAGATCCATAAAGGAGAACATGGCGAAAATAAGAAATATATTAATAGATTTTTAGATTTAAGAGGCCTAAAATCTTAACGAATGCATTGAAACATTGAATTTTTAGATTTAGTTTTGTATTAATAAGAAAATTTAAGTTGAAGCAAATTTATTCAAAAAATAGTTAATTTAGGTCTTTTTTTAATATAGTTTTAGTTTGTTTTTTATTTTTAAAACAAAGAACAAATTAAAGCTGGATAGACAAAACAAATTTTAAAAATTAATTCGGTTTAATTCTTTGCAAAAACACAACAAATAAATAATTTAAATCATATTTCGGGATTTTATAATAGTGTTATAGAGAAATTTTCATTAAATCACATGATAACCAAACATATATAATCGTCCAATTATGAATGTAGTTCAACCAAATTCAACCCTTAAATTCGATCTTTATGTCAAGGTTTTATTTATGATCATCGTATTTGAAATTTTGTGTAAATGTTTTGCCCCGTAATTGTAGTATGTGCTACCAGTAGAGCTGTTCATCTATTGAAACGGTAAATAAATGAGGTTTAGAATATGAGGGGATAGTTTAGTTGCTATCTAATAGTAATATTAATTAATGAAAGCGATTATTAGTTAATAAAAATTCAATATAAAATTGTTTTAAGTTTAATGAAAAGCTACAAATAATTTCACCGAGATTTCAACCGTTAGTAGTAGTCCTTAAATCCAAGTTTTTAAAATCTCCTTTTGAGAATTGACTTAAAAACACATATATTTAAATCGACTTAAAAACACTCACATATTTAAATCAGAGATGAAGCTACATGGGTGCTCGAAAAAATCTAACCCCTCTTGTAAAAAATGCGATTTTTTATACTTTTAGTTTTTGTCCCTATATCAAAAACTATTACTACAGCTCAATAGTTGAATAAACATATTTTAAACCTTCGGTTATGGCCAAATTCTAATTTAAACTAGAGTATTATTTTTTTAATAAACTAAATTTATATTATAATGTCATTGTTTTTTTTTTCAACAGAGAAATTATAGGAAACCTTCAACTCCATTTATTGAATGTCGGTCTACCTTATTTTATTATAGTTTAATTATATAATAAATAATTTACTAATATATTGTATATTTGACCCCAATTCAAAATTTTAGATTTGTCCCTAATTTAAATCAAACAGTACTTTTTTGAGGGGACAAACAAAGCAATAGTTTTAAGTTTTAACAAGAATAACAAACCAAAAAGTTAAAAAATATTATAAAAATAAAAAAAACAAAAATTTTAAAAAACAATTGAAAAATACAAATGAAGTTTCAAGTGGAAAACTTTAACTAAATTAACTAAAAATAGAAATAAAATTCAAAAAACTAACCTTTTTACAGCTAGAAGTAACGTGGCGGGCAACCTAGATTTTACCGCCATTTATAAATCGGTTGAAATGTACGGTTTTTCAGTATTTCTTTGTTTTCAACTTTGACGTTACATATTTCTGCGTGTCATTCACGTTGTCCGACCAACGGTGGTTATACTTCTATTTGTTTAAGGATGTTTTTTATGTACTACCTAGCGCGTGTATTTACAATTTTAACTTTATTTCTTCCATCACTTATTTTCGAGGGCACAAATTAATGTGAGAGACGGTCTCTCTGATATACGCATTAAATATATAGGTTAAATAGCTTAATTAATATAAAAATAAAAAGAAAATAAGAATATGAACTTTATGTTTTGAAGTCGTCTAATTAAGAGACGGCCTCTCACAAGTGTTGCTGTTTCGAGGGTAGGCCAGAGAATTCGTGTAGGACTGTAGGTGGTAACAGTGGCGGACCTAGGATTTGAGGGATGGGGTTGCACAACTTAATTACAACGTAAAATAAAAAGTTGTAGGACTTGGAGTGAGAATTTTTATTCCTAAATTATGTTCAAGAAATATAATACTCCCTCCGAACCAATTTAGTTGTCCCATTTTCTTATTTGACAAAGTCTTTTTAGTTGTCCCATTTCTATTTTTGTCAATCTTTTTTTACCTAAATATCCTTAATTCACACAAGTAATTACGAATATACCCTCATATACCTTACTTACCCAACTACCCTTCACTACTTACCCTTTACTACTTACCCTTTTTAATGGACCCCACACCATCCTTAATAACCGTGCCCAAGCAAATGGGACATCTAAATTGATTCGGAGGGAGTATCATTTTCACTTGTAGTGTTAAATTTAGTGAGACTCATTGGTTCATAAACTGGCATATGAGTTGAAGCTGGATTTGTGGTGGGTTATTGAGTTTATAATAGTGGAACTTTTATTCGTTTCATCCTTAAAATATAATGACTAACAAAATATTTTATTACTCCAATGTCATTAAGTGAGTCTCACCTAGAGTGGGGTTTAATTTGTTAGATGTATTCAATCTTACCCTTATTATTGATAACACTAATAAAAAGGTTGTTTCTGATTGAGTGTTGGTAGCAAACATCGTGTGAAACTTCACATAAATAAGAAGTGTGCTTGAAATAAAGAGTCATTTTACTATATATGTCTATTATAATCCAAAACATTTTAGATATCTTACCCCATTTAAAATATATATTATGAACATAAACCAATCCTTCAAAATTAAAACCCATAAAATTGTAGTATGAAGTCTAATTCAATTTTTCTAAAATCTCTAAATTCTTACCAATTTAATTTGAACAATAATTCACAACAATTTGGACTTTAAAAAATTTATTCTTTTATGAAATAAGCCATTATATTACAGCAATTTCAAATATTTAGAGATAAAAGGAAAAGAAATTAACTAAACAAAATCACTATATACCTTTCATGTTTCAAAATTTAATGTTAATTGAATAAGTATTAGGTGGGTTTTTTGAGAAATTAAAAATTGCATTTATTAGATAATAGTAGCATGCTTTTTAAGTTAAGGATTATTAACATTACTTAGTTTCAAACAATCAAGGTTTAGCTCAATGGTAAGAAATGTGTATGCTTAAATTGAGAGGTTTTGGGTTCAAAATCTATATAACTAACTTTTGTTTGATTAACTAAGATATGCAACCCCTTGCTTAATGCTAAGGTCCGCCCATGAGTGATAAATATCAAACATCTCTCCAAAGAATAAAAATGAAAGTCTTTAATCACTAGACTAATTAATAATTCTCTTAGCATTAAATTGATTAGTATACTATCTTGACTCAGTTGAATAAGATAATTAGAGCAACATACTAGTTTTAAGATATTATATTATGAAGTTTTTAAATATGAAACATTACTAAAGATAATTTTAATTATTTCCATTAGCTTAAATAAATCTCACTATTAGATGATTCAAAATAATTACAATTATTATAGTTTTTTTTTCAAAATATGCTAAGATGTAGGGTGAACATGATCCGGTTTGGTCTGGTCTGATATTAAAATCAGACCAAACCAAAAATTTCGGTCTGAAAATTTTCCAGACCGTTTAAATCACTAGACCGGACTGGACCGTTTCGTCTACGATTTTTTATTTGTATATTTTTATCTAAATTAATACATGTATTGATACAAATATTTCACACCTATGATCTATAAATATAATACTTTGTAATTAGTTGTTAACATCAACATCATTCAAGTATATATTACTATATAAAAATAATTACATCTTGAAATATCTAGGTAGCAACTTAATTTTTTAAATAAAAAATTATAATTTTCGACCATAGTACGGTTTGCGGTCCGGTCTAGTCTGGAAAATAAAAAACCGAGAACAGACCGTAAACTGTAATATAATTTGAAAAAAAACCAGACCATACCATTTAAACCATAGACCAGACTAAATACTAAAATTTCGATTTGGTCCGATTTGATTTACGATTTAGACCAAACTTTGTTCAGCCCTTAAGATGACTTGTGACCTAATAAATTGGTCAAAAGTTTTTTTTTTTGTTATTTTAAAATAAAATTAGTTATTATAAAAGTTGGAGTATTTTTAGTAATCCAATAATGGTTTTTTTTGATCTAATGAAAATTGTTGTGAATATCTTAGACAATTTTTTGTGTTAAATATCATCTTTGGTTCTTTTCACTTACAACACTTAAACATTCAACAAAAATATAACTATTTGAAATCTTTTTACTGTTGATCTCAATTTATAATTTTTACTTATGTTTGTATTAATTAGTGGAGTCATGTATTGTCTCAGTTAAAACATGTATCATTTTATTTAGGTAATATTTGAGATCGAATCTCACCTAGTTTTTTTTTTTCTTCAGCCCACCCTATAATTTTAAAAAATATTTACAACAAATTCATTAAAAATAAAAGAATATTTAAAAGTAAAAAAAATATTTCACTAGTACTAAGGTGACTTTATGACAATAGAAATCAAGTTGATAAAAGGGGCAAGAGGCAAGTGGAAGAAGTGTCGCATGTGTATGGACATGGGGTGTTCTGAACGAGATACCTACAATTTTTGGACCAAATGATAAGTCATTGCTAACATCCATGTTTTCTTTTTCTTTTTTATGTCCTTCATTCTCTTACTTGGCTCTCAAGCTTTTACTCTTTATTTTACCTTGAACTTGAGACCGTTTTTTTTATCTCCTACTACTTCTTTTAATTGATTTACTATATTAAAAAAATTAATTAAGTATTAAATTAGGCTGGACTTATTGTGAATGTTAGCAATTATTGGAGAAAACACGAGGTGCACACACTTCATAAGCCAAGGAATATATACCATCCCAAAACCATGTGGCAATGGGAAGAAGGTCTTTAATAGCTTATAAAGTGTGCACACCATCTTTAATTTGTCAATGTGGAATAAACTATCCCAACACCCCCCCACATGCGAACCCAGTCAAGTTCGCATGTGGGAGTAATCAATTAGGGTAGGAACGTCATTCTTCTCAGACATATCATTTTTAATTTTTGATCGAACATTCGGCTCTGATACCATGTTAAATTAGGCTGGAATTATTGTGAATGCCAGCAATTATCGGGGAAAATACGAGGTGCACTCACTTTACAAGCCAAGGAGTGTATACCATCCCAAAACCATAAGGCAATGGGAAGAAGGTCTCCAATAGCTTATAAAGCATGCATACCATCTTTAATTTGTCGATGTGGGATAAACCATCCCAACATTAAGCATGTAAAAAAGAAGTTTTAGATCCTAGCTAGTTGAAATTTTATGACACCAGTAATAAGTAATTTGAGATATATGATACATACAACCTCATTGTATTTTTATCATTAATAAGGGTTTAATTGCATACATCTGACCCTTTTAAACCCCACCTAAGTGATAGCTATTTAATGAAATTAGAGTAATAAAAAAAATGATTATTTATAGAACCGTGACTAGTAGTCTAGTACGATATTTGATACAAGTGGCAAAAGTTGAGTGGTAAAAATTATAAATATAAATTTGAGATAATATATATGTGTTTAAAGGGTACGGTTTGAATTAACCTATGACCTATTTGTTATTTTAACACTAATTTAATCGTTAATTTTTATTTGAATTTATAAAGTGTCATTACGTGTATATAGTACTTGCCAAAAGAAATTTCCCACTATATGCGACCTTTGATTTGGTAGGATATTTAAATTACACGCATGATGCATGGCTTATAAATCAAATGGAGACTTGCTAGTGCCTATGGTGATCTTAAATCGTTAACTATATTGTTAAGTTCTTCCTAGTTCCTTAAAATTAAGTATTTGTATTTATGTTGAACTAATATCTTGACATTGAAGGGATGACCGAGGATGTTCTTTAAGTGCATGAGTTGTAAATTAGACAAAACATATTTTAGATTTTTCTTAGCTTTTTTGTGGTCCTAAGTCCTCACATCCATGTTTGGGTAGTCACAACATACACGTACTCCCTATTCCACTTGAAATTTCTTATATATTTGGGTACTCACAAAATACACCAAACTCAATCAAAAGCTTAACTTAACTTGATGGTTAAGACTTCAACATATATCTTATATACTACCATGTCCCTTCACACGAGAGCCTTTTAATTTGTGTAAAAAGTGTGGATGCAATATAAGTTCTTAATTCTCATACATGGTATTCCCTTTGAAATGAGTGGTGGATGAGATTTAAACTCAGTGGTCTCTCATGCTAGCTACTGATACCATATTAAAGAATCAACTCAACCAAAAGTTTAAACTAATAGTTAAAGCTCTAACATATATTATTTACTCTAACATTCACATTTTAATATTAAAAGTAAATACACAACATTTAACCATAAAATTTACATTTCTTTATATATTATCTAATCTAATGAACATATCATACGTTGTTATAAACATTTTTAGAATGACCTATAATATTTTAAATTTGCTATATTATTATTAATATCATCATGGTATTTACTCTCCAAAATAATCAATATAATTAGTTGTCTCATTTATCATCAATCATTCACAGTTAAGTCGTTGTTAGTAAAAAATTAAAATATATATTATTTTGGGTTATAGACAGGGACGAATCTAGAATAAAATAAAATATTAGTATGTTTATATTATCAAACATCAAAAATAAAAGATTTTACTAGTTTAAGCAACATATATATTAGTATGTCTATAAATATGATTATAGACATAAATTGAATGCTAGCAGTTGATAACATTGACCGGGTAGAGTTGATAACATTGACCGGGTATAGATACGCACTTAGTTATGGTTCAAATAATATCAGTAAAAAACATAACGACACAGACTAATATGAAAGGTAGAAAAACCATTTTTGTCCATCAATACTTCTCATTTACCGGCCACACAGCTGTAAAGACTCGAATAGTGTTTTTTTTTTTTTTTTTTTTTGGAAGTGACTCAAATAGTATCTTGATTAATAAGTTAAATATAGTAATCCATAATTCTCTTTGTTTTTTTGCATTTGCTACATGGACAAAATTTGAGCAATTTAGCTAAAATTTTTTTAAAAAAAAAGTAAAAAAAGCGTAATTATAATTAATGAAGAAATGAAATATATGCATGAAAAAAAATGAAAAAACAACTTAAATATGTGGATGAAAAGTTTAAAAGAGTAAAACACGGTCAAAAATAAATAAATCGTAACTGAAAAAAATATAGCAAAACTTGTATGACGGTTTGATTAATAAGCAAAACATTCCTCAAAGGAGGATCTAATTATGTTTCTTAAACTCAATCAAACAAAATACACGATTTAGTAGTCTTGTACGTTTCTTATAAACCACGACTCCCCCTCACGTGATGTTTTATCATTCAATTCATTTAATTTCTTAATTATTTATTAAAATTGTATTTAATTAATTGTAATTAATTAGTTGATGCTAAGAAAAAGCTGTAATTATACAGAACTTTGTATAAAAACGGACAAAGCAAACCGTTTTAACACTAAATTTGCAGAAAAAAGGACTCTTTACCAAATGATTCCTAGATGCACCGATGAAAAACATAAAAGAGGAACATGTAAAGAGATATTGAATTTCTTTCATAGTTTTAAATTTTAATTAAGAAAAAGTGATTCCCATTTCAGGTGTTAATTTGTTTGAAAAAGTATTTTTTAGAAAAATTTTCTTTTATAAAAACTTTTTTTGTGAGTTTAATTAAATGATTGTATTTTTTTTAATAGGTTAAAATGTAGAAATGAGAGTTCGTTGAAAATCGAATTTATGACTTAATTGGAAAGATAGATGAATGAAAGATCTGATTCTCTAATTAGTGCTTTTTGATAGGAAAACTATTAAAAAACCTAATATTTCAATCGAGTTTTATTTGTTAATTAGGGGTATGCATAGGAACTTAAACGATAGGTGGAATATTTCGTTTTATTTTTGTTTGTAAAAATCACTTTTTAACAAAAATATATCCCACCAAATCAAATCATTTTCGAACTACATAATTAATCTATTTTTCCGATCTACTCATGCAGACAACTATTTTAGTTTGACTTCTATAGAATTTTTTGATTTTATATTAGTAGTATTAAATTTTATTTTCTTTCCACTTCAATTTTTATTTTGTAACTTTGCCAATAAATAAAATGAAAAATTACAGTGAATAATACAATCTTTTGTAAATTTTCCTACAAAAAAATCAACTTTTGATTATTCATTAATAACACCAACTTAGAGAATTTTTTCCTAGAATAATACCAATTTTAGTTTATTAACTAATTGATCAGTTTTTTTTTGTCATATAATCTTTAATAGTTTGATTTTTAACATATTAGGAATATCCTAGGAAACACCCCTTAAATTAATGTTATTTATGGTTAATCAAAAATTTATATTATTAAAGAGAAATAAGCAAAAAGTTTTATTATTTTTAGTAATTTTTCCTAAATAAAATTAACAAACTATATATAAATAATTGTACAATGCTGGTAAAGAAGACGTCCTACAACTTAAATTAAATGCCACACTGACTCGCTGAGCATATAAGACTCTTGCGCATGCACGTTACAAAGCTTGAAAAAAAAGGGGAGATAATCTTTAGAACTTTCACGCATGCACCTATGCATCTACACGAACTATTGGAAGTACTATTTTCATTCTAATTAAATTGTGCTTTTAATGTTTTATGTCATGGTATAACTTAATCTTAACCAATCTCAATAATTCTTAAAAATGACTAAAATTATAAATGCAGATATTTTACACTTTTACATGCTAACATCAATATATAGAGAGAGGACGTGCTCAAAAAAAAGTTAAGTCGGTACTAACAAGTTAAGGGGATATATATCGCGTTGGACACTACAAAAATATATCAATTTGGAGACAAAGCATAATTCTTAGGAAAGAGGTTTAGTGACAAAATAGGTGACAAAATTCTTTGTCACAAGCCGATGACAAACACTTTTTGTCGCTTATTTTGTCACCAAACCATTATGCGACAAAGCGTTTGTCGCTTAATTTGTCGCCTAAACCTTTTCAAATTCAAAAACTGAATGGTCAACCTTTATGCGACAAGTTAGGTGACAAACTCTTTGTCGCTTATCATCTTTCTATTTTTCCTATATAAATGCACTTCCCATCCGTTATTTTACTCACACTTCAAACTCTTTCATCTTCTTCTCTAACTTACAACTTATTCGCTTTTTTATCTCCAAAAAATTCACCATATAGATCTTCAATCGATTACATAAATCACACTTTAAGCCATTTTTCCTCCAGTGACTTTTTCAGGCATTTTCCGGCAAGATTTCTTATCTTTTTCAGGTATTTTAGACTCCAACTTGTGTAATTTTGTTTTTTTTTGAATTTATTCAGTTAATGTATCTTGATTTTTGTTGTTTTCTTGAATGCATGTGCAATGTCGATTTTCAAATGTTGCTCTTGTCCATCTTCAAAGGTATTCCCTTACTTACGCCTTTTTTTGGTTTTTGTTGCGAATTTTATGGCCAATTGTATGTTGAATATTTACTAAATAATGTTGGTTTTTTTTGTATGCATGTTCGACTTCTAGTGGTAGTAGCTTAGGTGGATCTGGTGGTTATTTTTAAGCTTTGTATTTTAACATTTTTTATTGTAATATATATATATATATATATATATATATATATATATATATATATATATATATATATATATATATATATATATATATATATATATATATATATATATATATATATATATATACTATATATATCCCGCGCATAGCAAAAAAAGAACTAAGGCCAGGGTCTGGGGAGGGAAAGACGACGGCAACTCATACCCATAAAGGAGAGCGCGACCAGAGGAGTCCCCCGGCTAAAAAAAGATAAAGAGACGTGATTACACGTAAAAGATAACTTAAAGGCCAATAAAAATAAAAGAACCACTACAAAGAAAAAAAAGAACTAATAAAAAGGAAAAGATAAAAACAAGAGCTTAAGGACACTAAGAGGTAAATTAAGAGGACATCAGTAAACTAAGACATGGATATGACGTCTCCAACTGCTTCTATTCCTAGTCAGGTCCGTAGAGAGGTTTAACTCATGCAAGTCAACTCTTATTTGCTCATCCCAATTTCTCCTGGATCTTCCTCGACTCCTCTTACCCTACTATAATGCTTTCTACCCTCCTTACAAGGGCGTCGAAAGTCTTTCTCTGCACATGACCAAACCACCTCAACTTATTTTCGCGCATTTTTTCAGATATAGAGGCTACCCCTAGTTTGTCCCTAAACTCTTGGTTCGTAATTCGATCCATCAATGTGTGCCCACACATCCACCTCAGCATACGCATTTCTGTAACTTCCATCGTATGTTTGAAAAACTTCTTTACAGGCCAACATTCAGTCCCATATAGCAGAGCAGGTCTGATTGCCGCCCTGTAGAATTTTCCTTTTAACTTGCTTGGGAATTTACATCCCCGTCAATCTCCCCATCCCTTTGAATGATCGACCCCAAATACATGTACTTGGTTGTACTCTTAACAACTGATTCATCTATGGACACCTCTGGTTTACCTACAGGTGATATCCCACTACAGTCACAGCGCAAATACTCGGTCTTCGTACGACTAATGTGCAATCCTTTACCTTCTAAAGCTTCCCTCCAATCATTTAATTTGTTACTAACCTCCACTCTAGTTTCTGCTACCAGCACTATGTCGTTCGCGAATATCATACACCACGATACCGTCTCTCAAATAGATTGAGAAATATCTTCCATTATGACAGTGAAAATGAAAGGGCTTGTAGCCGATCCCTGATGTAGTCCCACTTTAACCGGAAAAAGGCTCTATTATCCTCACCGGTGTTTGAATGCTAGCCGAAACTCTGTCATACATATCACGTATGACCTCAGTGTACACTGAAAAGATACCTCTAGCCTTGAGGCTATCCCAGATGACACGTCGTGGTATGTTATCATACGCTTTCTCCAAGTTAATGAACACCATATGCAGATCTTTCTTTCGCTCTCTACATTTCTCCATCAGTCTCCTCAAAACATGAATTGCCTCAATGGTTGACCTTCCTGGCATAAAACTGAATTGGTTCTCTCTAATCATCGTTTCATGTCTAATTCTCCCCTCTATCACTCTTTCCCACTATTTCATTATATGGCGTAGAAGTTTGATACCCCTATAGTTGCCGCATACTTGCGCATCGCCTTTGTTCTTAGTACTTGTGTGCTATTCCTCCATTCTTCTGGCATCTTATGTGTCCTCAAAAATAATATTAAAGAGGTTAGTCAGCCAACGAATGCTCTCTTCTCCTAAACCCCTCTACACCTCAATCGGGATATTATCTGGTTCGACTGCCTTTGATCTCCCCATCTTTTTGAGAGCTCAAAATATATATATAATGTAAATAATTTTGTAATATATTTTTGCTTTTTAATTAAAACTAAAATTTATTCACTTCTGGTGTGTATATATTATTTATAAAAAAAAATTAAATATTTGTTATTATTGTTAAATAATAATGGTAATATTTACTATTATTATTTAATAATAATGATAAATATTCAACCTTTTTTTTTATAACATGTAAAGCATTTTAGCGACAAAAACTATCTTTTGCGACAAAAAATTAAGCGACAAAGTTTGTCGCCTATTTTGTCGCTAAATGCCTTTTGTGACAAAATAAATGACAAAACTGTTTTGTCGCATAAATGCTTTATATTTGCCTTGTGAAAAGGGTATTCATATTTTTAGTCAATACTGTCACTAAAATAAAAGTTATTGAAAGTACACAATTTTATTTATTTAGAAAACAATATGTTAGAATAAGAATTATTCAAAGAGATCTTTCAATTAGAAGTTAAAGGAGTTCTATGGAAATTATGAAAATTTGAATAGAAAAACACTTTAGTAATTTAGTAAATGTGTTATGAAGAAAAGGTGTTCTCTTTTAAGAAAGACATTTATGTTATATCAAAAAATACAATATACACCGAAATTCTTCTCAAGCTAATGACACTCATTTGTATACGCTATTAGAGATATGTGAATTCAACACTATTGACTTCGATCGAAATTAAAAAATTATGAACGCCAGCTTCGGCAAAATAAGAGTCAGAATGATCCTTTTATAGGTCATTTTCAACAGCTCTTTTCCTCATAAAAACACCCTAGATCATCTAAGGCAATATTACGAAGATTCTTAAATATATAACCTCCCACTTTAAATTTGATTTTCATTGTGTTTTATGAGAAATAAATTCTCCTAATGATACAATGAATAAGCAGGCTTAAAGGATGATCATAATGTTAAATTACCAATGAGCAATAACTCAATATTGGTGCAACGCCTCGTGACTCGTTTAAGTTGGTTAGATGAGCAATAGAGCTCGAAAGAGCGCATGGTTTCTCAAACCAGTGAGCTAGCTACTTGCCCAACATTTTGTCCGCTCTAATATTTTTTTGGGATGAACACTGACTTAGTGCATTCGAACAAACTTTTCCTAATTTATTTTTTTTATTTTAAATTTTTCGCAAATTATTAACTTGATTTTTATTTTATTATTTATAAATTCAAACTCTTTCTATACAATTAATGATCATTTTTATTGGTTCTGGAGTAATGTTATCTTTTATTGTTTTGTTTTGTTGATAGAAAAATTAACCTTCTATTTAAAAAGCTTATTCTTATATAAGGACAAAATATGAAAGAATAGATTGAATGTAAATAATAAGAACTAAGAATGAACAAGGGTAGGGAACCAGTCTTATATTGCTATCCCCATATAAGGTTTTAGATTCAATTTTTATTTAACCATTTTTTTTTCCTCAACGTATGATCTAATAAAAAATGACCAAGAGTGAGAGCTCAAGGAGGAAATTGTTGTGGTATTTGTGTTTACACCTTCATTTCTTTTTTCATTATAATGATGCATACATAATAGCAAATTAAAAGAATAAAAACCCAGTTAATTAAATTTATTTTCTTTAATTTATTTTGTTTTAAAAGTTTATGTTTAAAATAGCACTTTAAAGAAAAAAATAAAAAATTTGCTAAATTAAAATATATAACATATAATATATACAATAAAATATTAACTATCAATTAAAATTTTTGGTTGAATTATTTCGACTTTCCACCATCCTATAATAAACCGTTAAACATTAGTACTAGAGTACTAGTACGTGTGAATTGTGACACAAACACAATCATTGAATAAAAAAAATAAAAATGAGTAAGAAGTACACCTAGATCCTACGTACTCCTATGTTTCATGTCCTAGAAGAGCATACGTATGGATGTGTCCCTAACAAAGACAAAAGGTCAAGATCCCTTGAACTCTGGCCCCACATTGAGCCAAGTGAGCCTATAATAATATGACAAATATATAAGTTACATACTTAAATATAAAATTTGTATATTAAAATTTGAGAAATATTAAATAGAAGTAATTTAATTGAGGTAGATGTTTCCTTGTTTATTTTTCTCGGCAATGCTCTAATTACCCAACAAATACCTTTCACTTCATATTGAAATTTGTAAAAGTGTTTATAACTTAAAGTATGAGTACATCACAAATTCTAAATCAACCAACAATTAAAGCAATAAATTTATGATTTTCTAATATTAACTTCGTTGTATGAATTAGTTTATTATTCTCGCTATTTTCTAATATTTTTCTCGCTTAAAATATTTTATTTTAGAAAGAGAAATTTAATTGAGTCTTTTAAAATATACATAGATGATAAAATATATCCATGTGTAGAATCTCATTTTAATATATACTTCTTACTATATATTTTTTATAAAGTTTTATGATATGTATTTATAGATATTATGACTTAAACTTTATTTTGAAAACTATATAAAAAGTAAATCAGAAGAAGAAAAAAAATAGAAGAATTACCATATTAGGTCAATACCCAAGAATAGGAGTTAGCTTTGATACGAGAGAGAATCATAATCTTCATCCTTCCATGAAAATGATGAAATGCATAGATTAAAAAAACATGAATATAATTATGTTAGATTAGAATATGCTTCGAATTTAGCGATAACCGGCTAATCATACTGATCTTGTTTCATTGCAAAACTAATAATAATTAGAGGAAAATGCATTTGACATGAAACAGACCACATCTTTGAATGTGTTGAATTTTTATTTGAGGTTTTTCGGCCGGTGAATTTAAGGGTGTTTGACAAATCGTTGATTGTTGATTTTTAGTGATTAATTTAATTATATGACTTTTATTAATTGGTTTGACTAGATACTTTTAAACACGTCGTTAGGAACCTTTTGTTTTAAAATAGCTGATTCATAACAACAAATTATTTTAATCGATTGATTAACTTAACAAATGCTAGCAGTAGATGATTTGACAACTCAATAATCTATTAGTGCTGAAATAAGCTATTTCATTAAACATCTACTTAGATTTTTCTAATGATAGGTATAGTTAAATTGATTTTATAGATTTTAGTGAAGTTAATATGTCAATTATACATATAAATATAAATATTGCCAAATTTCAAAATGTTTTTTTTAAAGAAATTTTAAAAATATGAATATAAGTTGGTCAATTGACCCCACAATCAACTTATTGGCACCACCATTGTCAAACACTATATATTTAAAACAAGGAATTCCAAAAAGTTAGAAAATTGTGTGCTTAAATTTGACCTCAAACATTTTAAAATAAAAAAAATTAAGGCTGTCATTAGTAAAATAGTACGGTTTAAATTGATATTGTAAATTTTTAGTGGACTTAAGTTTATCAATTACACAAAAATTAAAAAAAAATAACGTTTGCCATAAAAATGACTTCAAAAGTTTTAACATGAAAATTAAGATTATTATATTATTATAATATATAATCTAGTCAATTTTTTTAGTTAAAATAAGAATCACTTTATTCAAATAAAGTTTTGAGTTTAACTTTTTGTTGTCTCTTCTCTAACCCTCTTCTTCCCTTATCAGTCTACTCAGTACTTAAAAAAAAACTTTTTTCGATTCATTTGAGTTGTCCCATTTAGTTTTTTGATACTATTCATCGATCACTCTTAAATTGTATTTTATACTTAATCTAGACATCAAAATATAGTCATGTGGGATCTTGTTTGATTCGTCTCAATGTAAATTTTATTAATATCAAATTTTTATAATTTTTAATTATGCACAATTAGAGATATTTAGAATTGAATTAGTGCATTGAATAGTATACTAAAACTAAATGGGACAACTCAAATGAATTAAAGGAAGTATATTTCTATGATGTCAAATGTGAATGTATAGCACTATTTCTATTTAGGTGTACACACAGTTCAATTTGGTATTGTCTCACAAAAATCACACCAAATCAGAAAAATTGGTATGAACCAGAAATCAATATATATGTGTTTATACAAATATTTTGCATCTACAATCACTAAATATTAACATCAATCAAGTATATATTACTATAAAAATAACTACATCTCAAATTATCTATGTAGCGACATTTTTTTTAGAAAAAAACTATGGATTTTGATTATAGTACGCTTTGTGGTCTGGTGTGAAATTTTTTTAAAAAAAAAAACAGATCGAAAACTGTAAAATTTTTAAAAAATTGCACCAAACCGAATAGATAGAGACTAGACCAAATACTAGAACTACATACAATTTGATTTGATTTGATTTGCGGTTTAAACCAAGATTTGTTCAACCCTACTCCTATTTGATATATACATAGTTGGATTATAATCAAGTAATATCTCTTTAATTAGGAAAAATTACTTAGAATAATCCAATCTTTTTATGATTTTTCTATGGTAAACCCACCTATTGATTAACCATGATTAATCCCAACTTTATGGAGTATTTGCCTAGAATAAACTTGAGTGATCCGATGACATGCTATAATAGGTAATTCACCAAAAAAGCAAATTGAATATTAATGTAAAATTAGAGATAAATATTGAAAAACATCAGAAATTTTTTAAAATATTTTTTAACATTTTTTTTGACATTTTATTTTTAATTTATCTTTATTTTTGAGAAAATAAAACTTGCTATAGCAAGTCATCTGGCTACCCGATTTGCTCTAGGAAAATACTCCTCAAAGTTGAGATTATTCATGGTTAATCAATAGGTGGGATTATTGTGGGAAAATTATGAAAAGGTTGGATTATTCTAGGTAATTTTTCCTTTTAAATATAGCATCATTGAAATATACTTCCTCAGTTCCAAATTACTTGAAATATTTGTTTTTTCACGTAGTCTAATACACTAATTCAATTCTTAATATTTCTAATTATATATAATAAAAATTATAAAATTTTGATATTAATAATCCTTGCTTCGAGACAAATCAAATAAATTCCCACTTGACTATGTTTTAACTTATAAAATAAGAATTAGTTACAAATTAAGAATAATGAGTGAATAGTGTAAATATTGCTAAAGTTGCGACTAATTTGAAACGGAAGAGTATATATACACCACTTAATATACTAAAAGTATGTATAAATGTACTTTCTATATATATATATATATATATATATATATATATATATATATATATATATATATATATATATATATATATTTATTTATTTATTTATTTATTTTTATAATATTGCTTTTCCATTTTCCTTCATGAAACGATGAGTAATAGGACTATAGGAGTAATTCTTACAAGTTAAAAACACAAAAGTAGTGTTTACAATAATCAAAGAAAGACAACATAGAAAAGCTGAATAAAACAAAAAAGCAATGTTACCAGTGAAAAAAATTGTTGGAAAACAAAATTAATAAAACAAGTGATTATTTGTTAATTCGTAAAGGGAACTTATGAGTCATGACCTTACAAAAATAATAGAATATAATAGAAAATAAATTGATATAATTTAGTTTCTTATATTTTACAAAATTATGGAAGTAAAACAAGAAATAATCCCTATGTTTCTTTGATCAATAATAATCCCAAAGGAGAAACAAATTATGCAAATAAAAACTAGCATTAACGAACAAGATCCATTATGAAAAGAAGGGCCAAGTAATAATTTTAATTTTTTTTATTTTTTCGTTAAACTATTTATATTGGGGTTGATGCATTTGCTAGGACTTTAATTGGGAGCATAAATTTAGCCTTCCCAAGTAAAATGGCATCAAAAATAGAGTAGGAATAGCTGGGAGCACAAGATGCCCACATCTTTGCTGCAGTAAAATTAGAAAATTACTCAACTTACTAAAATGGGTAAATCTTTTTCATAATATTTAGTGTATCCCGTTCATAGAAAAAAAAAGGGTAATTCTTGATGTGAAATTGTGATTCTTAGTTATAAAAATTTTCTATTTTTGTCAAAATATTAATAGTGTTTTGAAAATCGTAAATAGCTTATAGCTGGTGTTACATGATTGAAAAATGACTGATTTAATCAATTAATTTTGAACATGTTATAACCAATTTGCTCAAGATACCTTATTCATAACAAGTTCAATCAACTAATTTACCTAATAGTAGAATTAGATAATTTGATCACTCAATCATTTATTCTATTTATGCAAGAGAAAAAGGGTTATAATTGCTAGGGGAAAAATTTTAATGAGGACCATATCAAACGGTAGCATTATATGATTCTAGTTAGAAAAAAATTAAATCAGCGATATAAGTAACCAAAGTGATCGTTGGTTTGTCGCTGATACCTACCAAAAAAAGTGGTCGATAAAATAGTTAGTAATATGATTGGTCTCTGATTAGTCGGTATTATTGACTATGTAAGGTTGATCGCAAAGTAACCTACCAAAAAATGATGGTCGACACCTTCGGTCGGTATTTAGATAGTTTTTTGGTCGTGGGAGAGACTATTAATCAAATCTAATATCATATGGTTGTGGAGAGACTTCTTCAAATACCGATGAATATATTTTTTGTTTTATAGGTAAGAACTAAGGAGAATCATCTATCAGCTACAAGCAAGATCACTACAAAAAAAATACAATTTTTCAACAATTTAAAGCAGTTGAAAATTAGTCGATTTGGCTCTATACCGACTGAATTTTGACTGTTTTGAAGTAGTTGGAAATTCATTTTAGTGGGAAACAGTCGGAATTTCTGATTAATCATGAGTAGTTGGAAAAATTTTAGTCGAAAATTCCGACTATCAAGTTAGTTGGAAATTAATCGGAAAACACCATTTCAGAATTTATCTCAAAATGACAAGAAAAAAGTTTTTTAAAAATTTTCAACCAGTTTTTCGACCACCTGGTTGGTCGGAAAAAAACACGTCAAGCCCACGTGGCGCCCATATGGCACTCACCACCTGCTTTATACACAAATGCCTTGGGGAGCTTTCGAACCCAAGATATTATATTCATGCTCCAACCAGTAGGCCAAGTGTTGATTAGTGATACTTTAAACTTAGTTATTGAACTTATAACATAATAACACTCCTACCACTTAGTGTATTATTATTATTATTATTATTATTATTATTATTATTATTATTATTATTATCATCGTACTGGTGCATTATTAATGTATTATTAGTGTATTGTGAATAGTATTAGTATGATTAGCATGTAATTAGTCGTATTAATGTATTATTATTAGTATTATTATTTGTATTAGTATATTATTAGTTGAATTAATATGTTATTATTATTATTATTATTATTATTATTATTATTATTGGTGCATTATTAGTCGTATTAATCTATCATTAGTATAAGATTAGTTGTATTAGTATATAATTAGTCGAATTAGTGTAGTATAAATACATTATTAGTATGTAATTCATCGTATTAGTTGTATTAGTATATAATTAGTCGGATTAGTGTAGTATAAATACATTATTAGTATGTAATTCGTCGTATTAGTTGTATTAGTGTAATTAGTCGTATTAGTTGTGTTAGTGTAATTGGTCGTATTTATTATTATTAGTAGTACTTTATTAGTTTTTTAGTCGTATTAGTCGTATTAGTTATTATTAGTCGTATTAGTATATCTTTATTATTATTATTATTATTATTATTATTATTATTATTATCGTACTAGTGCATTATTAGTGTATACTCTATCACGCCCCTTCTATTAGAGCCTTTTGGGATGCAACAGTGAAGATAACATATGTTCTTTTCATATATGATGTTAAATATTCCACTTGAAATAATGAGGGGTGAATGAAATTCAAACTCGTGACCAGAGGTCACTTTGGCTTCTGATATCTTGTTAAAAAAATCAACTCAATCAAAATCTTATGCTAGTAGTTAAATCCACATAATATATTTTACACTCTATCATTAGTGAGAAACAAAGAATTAAACCACAAGGCTAAACCATAATTCTCAACATCAATGAATATGTTAGTGTTTACTTTTATCTATCGCCTATTTCCCTTTTTGCTCTTCACAATTTTTAATATCATTTGCATATCGTATAATGTGTTTGGTTAACATTTTAGGAAGAAAAAAAAAGGATAGGGAAGAGAAGAGGAGGCAAAGGGAATGAGGATTGGTAGTATTTGTTTGATACAAAATGTAAGCGACTTCTTCCCTTCAATTCCTTCACCTTTTTCCTTTCCTCCCATTTTGGTATTTAAGCGAGTAAAATGTTATTTCTTTCAAATTTATTTTATTTCATTAAAATATAGTGTTAATATGTTTAATGAATCGATCATAAAAAGTAGAGGATTGGTAGGGGTTAGGCGTAGTGGAGTTAAGTGCTTTTAATGGGTGTATATGAAGCTTAATTTGTGTGCAATGTTATCAATATGTAACAAAAATCAACAAATGGTTTAGTCATTATTTAGATGAACCTCAATTGACTATGATTTGTGGGATTTACACTCGTACATGATTCTTCTCTTTTGTTTTGATTATTATTATTATTATTATTATTATTATCATTATTATTATTATTATTATTATTATTATTATTATTATTGTTAGTATTATAATTATATAGAATGATAGGCATTGTTCATGATTGGATCATCCCTTAACTCTATTGGTTGGTTTTCTATATGGTGAACTTTTTTCTCTTCAAGGGTTTATTTGCTTTGTTCAATACTCTTTCTATTTTTTAACTTTGCATTATAAAACTTACTCCCACATATTTAAATATTATCATGCAAATTTATAGAGACAGATAAATTTTCTTTGACGTGATTCCTCAAAAAAGATAGCTAGAGTGTGTGGTTGACTATAAGTAGTGTATATTAAAATAAACGCAAATTGTTATGAGAAACGGTCTCTCCGAGTAACGTATTAGATATATAGGCTAAATAACCCAATTAATATAAATTGAAGAAAAAATAAGAATATGAACTTCTTGTTTTGAGGTCGTCTCTTTGAGAGACGGTCTCTTGCAAGATTAGCTATAAAATAAATAAATAATGTGTCATTTTTATTTTTCAAATAAGCTACCTCTCTTATTTTCATCTGTGACAGATGCATTAAAGGACTTAAAAGTGCCAATATCCACCATAAATCATAAATTATTTCGAATTTTTTTAAAAATTATATAAAAGATGTTTTAAAAAACCAACTAAACAAAAACTTAAACTGATGATTAGACTAATATTTTATAAATGCAACAGATGCCCTTCTTATATAAAAGTACTATATAAGAAGTAAAAGTACTTAAATAAAATTATAACTCCTACATTAAATAATAAGAAAAACAGGACAAGTACTATATATAAAAGTAAATCAATGACAATTTGCGATAGTCTATACAAACAAATCCGTACAGACTAAGTTTAAAGCAGATAGTCGATATTCACTACTAACATTCAACTTTTACTCTTGACATCATCAATTTAAACTTTTTTAAATTTTTTCACCACAATAAAATAAAAATAAGTAGAAGCTAATAAATCGTTAAATTGTGATGATTAAGTCCATATTAATTAGATCAAGTCAAATGATTAAACCCATTCAAATTAGAGAGTGTGACTACTAAATATAGTAAATAATAAAAATAGCCAAAACAATAAACTTAGGTTTTAATTTTAAATAGTAAAGATATTTATGTTAGGAGTCAAGTCGGCAAATTTACAAGTTCTGAATTTGCAACAGAGTAAAGATAACTTTATTTAAACCCATGCATGTGATTTTCACTCGTAGTCCTCTTCATGCTTTCCTTTTGGTCTTTTGACCAATTAAAGTATTTATCGAAGCTTTCTTAATTCGCCTTTCTACTTCTTTTTACTACACTTTGGCATTCCTTTTGTCATAAATCACCTTAACAAATAAACTTTTCTTCCATTCTCTTTTTAGTAACTTGTTACTACATACTATTAAGACTATTTTTTTTTAAAGATCAACGAAAATTTGGTTAGAATCGAATTTATAATCATATCTGAAAAAATAATATTTATATTAATTAAAATACTGCTTAATTTTCTTAATACGAGCTCTTATACAATAGTCTGTTTGGTTAATTTTTATATATGATACTAAGTTTTGCTTTTATTATAATTAACGTTGAATATTTCACTTATATTTTTTCTGGTTATTGAGTTTTTAGCCAAAAACAGGTAAACTTATGATTTATTAGTTAACTAAACAACCAAAATATTTATATGTAAAAAGTTTTTAATAAGGGTCAAATTTATTTAAAAAATATATATGACTTTTTCATTATTTTTTGACTTGTTATTTAATTTAAGCCTATTATACACTCCCAGACCCTTTTAGAATGGCACAAGGGGATTAGGGGATTATGATATGTTATACATTTTTATAGTTGGAGAATAAGTCTAAAGAAACAAGTTGATAGAAATATATTACTATGGAAGAAAGAGATATGTTTGTATATGAGATCCAAAGAAAGAAGGTGAGAAAAAAAATATATATTGTATATATAAATGATTGAATCAAAATGAAGATTGTGTCAAATTCAACGGGATAAAAAGAGTACATTTTATGTATCATTACTAATAAATTATATTATCAATTGTTGTATTGTTTTAATAAGAACGAGCAAAATTAAATATCTAATTCTCAACTTAATTTTAAATTATAAGAAAGTCGGTCTGCTTAGTATAAGAATTATAAGTTTGCATTATTTAGTGGTTAAAAGCTTTTCTTTTCATCTTTATAATAATGTTCTTTCTCATCACTTATAGAAAAATTAATTTTTAATTTTCCTCTTGCCTATAAAAAATCATAGATTAAATGAATGATTAAAGATTTTCTCGCTTACCCTTATAACAATGAGTCTAATCTATATGAAAGATTAGTTCAGATTGCTTATAATTGATATTAATCGCAACCAAAAAAAAAAAAAGAATGGGACTCACTACTTTATTATAGCAAAAAAATTTACAGAAAAATTTAATGGCGTCGCCCGGACTCGAACCGGAGACCTTCAGTGTGTTAGACTGACGTGATAACCAACTACACCACGACACCTTATTGTTCACAAATACTATTACATATATAATATAATAATCACAGCTTCAAAGTAGACTGCCTACTTTTTAGAAGCATTATCTCGAAACTACTAGTAATCGGTACTAATGGTAGAATAGCTCCATAATTCAATCCCTATCACCCTTCTTAATCTAGGCAACAAAACTACCTTTCAAAAAAAAAAAAAAAAAAACAACAAAATTAATTTTTTTTAGATTCGGTTTATACCTTAAAAAGTGGTACTTACTTCAATTAGACGAGACATGATTCTCTTTAACAACAAAATGACTTCATTCCCTTAAAATGACTATTTTCTAAAATTATTTCACATTAATTAAGTGTCATCCATGTTATATATATTTTGTAAATAAAAAACTTTCGAAGTTATTAATTGACACTCACATTTTCTTGTTATGTTGGATGAAGTTAGAGAATAATATTTTATGATTATAAGATCATAACGAAGTATAGAAAATAATTTGTTAGATTATGTAATTTTTATTTATGTAAAGATGTAATAATGCATGTGTCCATCAAAAACAAATTCTTTGTTTTATAAGGCTGTATATAATGATTTTTTTTATAAAGTTTTAACGAGAGCTCCTTAAAATTCGAAAATAATGTCGATTGATTATGGTTATGGTTGTTACTTATAATGTTTATTCATGTATGAGACTAATCGCTATTAACCTTGTACAATTTAGCTTGTATAAATAAAAATGATTGTTGATGAGATTACTTTTGAGGTTTAACGTTGCAATCTAGTCCTTTTGTTTAAGGATCACCGTGAAACTAAGAAACATAAGCTTGTCCATAAGGGTGTGTCTAAAGATCACATTGATGCCTAAGTCGATTTATGCATTGAAAAATTGAAAAGGGTGCCTAGATTATCACAAACAGGTGCATAATGACCTTTAACTTGGTGCATGACAAAATCGACTTACTGTTCACTTGTCTTTTTAGTAGTTTCATTTTTAGGAAAACGCTAAAACACGTCAGCAAAACATCACTCCCTGATTTGAATGTCTTCCATGGGCCTTTGGAATTAAGTAGCTCAAGATCCTTTGATTATCATATTTTAATGTTCGCAAAAGACATACTTCCCACAACTCACATTTTTCTACCAATGGCCTCAAATTTAAATAAACATTATTTGTAGTACTACTAAATACTAATACAAGTTGCCTAAAAATCTAGGGTAGTCAAACTATTAGATCCTAACCAATAATTAACATAAAGGCTAAGCTAAGCTAATTAGAGTACAAATAAATCATTCATTAACACTCCAAACTCCAAAGGCTAGCTACCTAAGTACTATACATCTTTAATGTATGTAGGATTATTAGCCCATACAATCTCATAACGACTTACAATATTTTAATTTTGGAAAATTTATCCAGAATAATCCAACCTATTCACGATTTTCCTACAATAATCCCTACTATCGATTAACCATGAATAATCCGAATTTAGGAGGGTCTTTTCCTTGGGTACACCCGGGTGACCTGCTACCTATTGTAGCAAGTCATTTTGAATATAAAAAAAGATAAATATTTTAAAAAATGGAAAATTTACCCAGAATAATCCAACCTATTTACGATTTTCCTACAATAATCCAAACTATTGACTAAATGCCATAAAATTACCTGTTGCACCGGTAAAAACAAGAGCAACAACAGCACAGGTTAAGTGAGTCAATAGTTGGGATTATTCATGGTTAATCGATAGTTGGGATTATTGTAGGAAAATCGTGAATAGGTTGGATTATTCTGAGTAAATTTTCCTTTAATTTTTTTTGTCGTCCTTATGTGGCATGCTGTATTTACGGTTTGATTGTGTGTACCATCATCATAAAATTAATATTCCGCTAAAATTAGGGTCCGAGTGAGAAAGATAATTAGATAACAGACAATATACTCATACATGTATCCCTCTAAAGAAAGTGTTAAAGGAATGAGGTAAATTTTACATCCAAACGTTGATTGTGTAGATATATTAACTAATTCCGTCCCAGATAATTATCACAGTTATATGCATTACACAAAAATTAAAAAATAGTTAAACAATTTAAATTGCATATATTCTATTAAACAGAATTAAAATCTAATAGTGTAATAAAAGAAAATAAAAAAGACATTTTTATAGAAAAATATATAGCAATATAAATAAGACAGACAAAAAAAATTACACCAAACTTTTTAGAGACATAGGAAGTAGAAGACTGTGTAAAATATATTTAAAAAAAAATTACTCCAACTTGTTATTTGTCTAATGTCATTAAAGAACCCTAAAAAAGAAAGAGTGAGAAAATAATACAGTCAAAACCGAGCTAAAGGGTTTTGTCCTGTAACTGAAAGACATAGCTGTAAGACCGGTTTTTTTGGAAAATGACAAATAACAAAAAACCCCGGTTTGACAGTGAGCCGGTAACCGGCGACGTTCCCGGTTACAGTCCATATAGCTCCTTAGCACGTGTACTTGTCCATGTGGGGGTGACTCGGCCACATTTTTGCTATATAATCTTTTTGCAGGAAGCCATTATAATAGTAATTAAACTATGAGCTAATAACCTTTTGAAATTCTAGATATATTTTTGTTCTTCTATTTTACTTTACGGGTATTTTACAAATTACTGATAACTAATTGAAGCGGCTGATATAACATAGTATTGTATAAAATAACTTGATTAGCTGATTTTGATCTTGCTGGTGAAATATCTTGTTGTAATTTAGTTGATTCATAATAACAACTTATATTATTCAAGTAATTTACTAAATGCTAACATTAGAGTGTTTTTGCAATTGTTTGATAACTGATTGATGTGGTATATATTACGTGCTAGTTTTATCAAATGACTTGACTAGTTGATTTTAATCTTATTGTTAAAGCATATTTTTGTAATACAACTGATACAGAACAACAAATTATTTCAGCTAAGTAAGCTATTGCACTATATAAGATTGATTGAAAATAAAACTATTTATTTGTACTTAAATCAATAATTAAAATTGTCCTAGCAAACTCTTTGTCAAATACCCTATTATCACATTTTTATTTTAAGTAGTTGTTTTTTATATACCAGATCACTTTCTTACCACATTTATAATCCTTAATTTACTTTTACTCGATCGTCTCTCCATAATACCTTAGTTGTTTCATTAATACGATCAACTTATATATATCTTTTTACTTGTAATATATGGTCCATAGATTATTAGTACAAATCATGTTTGATAAATTAAATTTGTGTGTTTGGATTGCTAGTAGTTATAATTGGAATATGGAAAAGATTGGCTGGTAGTGAATTCGATTTATGTGATCAAGTTGTAGCTTTTGTAATGCAGGCAGCTGAATTTTGGGGGAGAGGGAATGAAGTAGAGCATGTAGTAGTTACTTCTTTCTCTGTTACTTGCAAGCCTTTCGTTTTTATTAGTTTTACAATATTTATTATATTGCTATATACTAAATCTGTTCTGAATTACTTGCTACATGACGGTTATTTGCACTATTAATCATTTAAACTTATTTTATATATTACAGCTAATGCGTAAAAAATATAATCAAATAGGATCTTATTTGAATCGTTTAATATCATCTTTTATGATATTAAATGAATAAACAAACTTATAAATTGTCCTATGTACTCCTACTTTATTCGTACTTCCTAGTTCATACCTCAATAACGTTACACTTTGTTGTTATTTAAGAACAATAATGATATTTTTCTATCAACAAATCATTTTCTTAGTACTTGTATTAAACCGAAATGGTGTTAATACTCCCTCTCTTTTCATTTCATTTGTTCTTCTCATTCACTTTTTACGTAGATCCCAATGCAAACATTAAAAGTCAAATAATTTTAATTGTGAGTTTTCAAAATTTATAAAAGGTTGATATTTAGAAAATATATATTGATACGAATCTAAAAAAAAAAATCTCATATAGATTGATGAGAAATCATAATTGAAATTTAATACTAAAATTTGTAAATTCTATTTGATAAAAATATATGAAAACGGAAGGGAGTATTATGAAATAGGGGTAGGATGTAGCTTAGCTTTGGGAAGAGGTTGGATGGGAAGTGTAAGTGCCTAAAATAAGGGGTCTTGGTCTAGCACTTATTTTATGTTGATCTCTTAATATAACAATGCCACCATTCACCAACTCTTCTTCCAATCAAAAACATTAATTTTGTCTATTTGATTACTTTGGAAGTACCATTATATGTTTTTCCAATGCAAGTGTAGGACAATCTCCGTATATAGGCCATAGGATCTTTCTTTAGTCTTTACCGTTTAGGATAGCTGCAAGAACGGTCCATTTTTAATTTGATCAGAAATTGTAATTTTCATTCTTAATTTAAAGATGATTTGAGATAAAATCTGAGTTTAATTTAAGTGTTTGAATTCGTTTATCAAATTTTTAGTTTTACCTCAAATAAAAATTCATTCAATAAATTTTTAAATCGGACAAAAACTTAAATATTTAATATAAAAAATTGAGTGAATATTTCTTTAGTGAGGCCTTAAAAGCTCTATATTTGACCTTTTTTATATGAAATTCTTTTTGTAAAATATAATTTTTTTTTTTAAGAAAAGTCATAATGATGATTTAAAAATTTTACCTTTATTCCGTTTGGTCGACTTAATCCAAAAACAATTTAACTTACTAATAATTACCCCATTTGAAATTAATCTGACCAAAATATTAATGTTGTTTAAAACACACTTGTCCATCATTTTAACAAGTCTAAATTAGAATTCATGCTATCAAGTATCAACTGACTAAAGCCTTGTTTGATTCAAATTAAGCTTATTTTTAAATTGAATTTATTTTTACATCATTAAATTTATTTTAATCTAATTCATTATCTTTTATTTTAATATTTGTAATTACTATTTTTGACTACATTGAGCAATTTTTACTAATATGATATTAACATTAAAGAATTAATTTAAATTTTTATTGAATATCATGATCATTTGAATAATAAAAAAGAAAAAAAGTGAAGTAGAATTCTGATCGAATAGAATAAAGAAGTTTAGAACAACATAATTTCCTAAGTCATAAATAAATGAATATACTCAAGAAATACAAGAATTTCAATTGTATTGTTCATCAATTATGTTCTTTTACATATACTTTTTTATATATAATGTAAAATATAGTCAACAAAAATTATATTTTATTCGTCTTAATACGCATTTTCATAATACATAATGTAACAAAAATATTTAAATTTTTATAATATTAAATAACAAAAAATAAAAGTATATCAAAAAAAATCATAAAAAGTATGAACATAATAAATTTTTATTTTTTAGTGATCATGCAATTTTGTTTGTATATTTAATATCTACTGACGTAACTCATCCTTGTTACTGGGAAACAACAATAAAAAAATTTGGTATGTGTGTTTCACAAAGCATAAGTTCGTCCACCTAATTTCAAAATTCCCGGCTTTAAATTATTTGTTGTGTCCAATCTTTAGGTATACATAGATTTTAATGTCAATCGTTGTTCTTTAAACATTGTCCAAAATGCAAACGAGTTGTTCTGTCTATTTGAATTTGCTATTAAAAATTACATATTATAAAAAAAAAATAATAAGAAAAAAAAAATAAGAAAAACAATATATTAGTTTTAGTAACAAATTTAGAGTAATAGTGATGAAAATCCTTGATTTCCCACATCTTTTCTACCATTATATGTCCATTTAATTATTTATTAGTATTATTCACATTCTCAATACTTTTAAGCATGTTATATTATTGATATTCCAAAATAGTATTGCATTAATATTGACACTCAAAGAAGTGTAAATTAGTAATGTAATTCACAATTATAATCATAAATCATAACTATAAATATAATAAAAAAATGAAACATAACACTTGGCGATTTCTTAGAGTTTTGCCAAATGTATTAATTTAATAGGATTATAATTAATTCCATGACAATTTATTCTTCTAAATAAATTTAAAGTTAGATTAAGTAATTACTTTTAGTAAGGCTACAATTGATTGAGTAAAAATTTATTTTTCTAAATAAATTTAAAACTAAATAAGATAAGTATCATAAATCATAAATCATATCTTCATACAATTAAATAAAAGAGTTGATATGTGACAATTGTCATGTTTATAGCACTCTTGCCAAATGTGGGAATGTTATAGGTGTTGTGCTTATGTGATATTAATTTTACAACTATAATTTAAAATCTACACAAAATTAAACAGAATAATTATTACCGTATTAAAGATCATTTGTGACAATTAACTCTCTATAACAAGTTGATTTAGTAAAGCTTTTAAAAGTGGTATAATTATAAAAAAAATAGTTATATTTATTTAAATTAGTTACAGAAAAAATTAATTATGAATTACTCTAAAATTTTATTTATTTTATTATAAAACTTTAAATAAAAAGGTAAATATAATACTTTTTTATACATGTTAATTAAATATGCTTGCATTGCACGGATTTCTGTATTAGTATTTTATAAATTTTTAGTGTCTAAAATTGCAAAATAGAGTACATGATATAGAAATGGCCCAGTTAGCTGAATAAAGCATCATATATATGTTCTGATAGATCGTTAAGGTCGTTTGTTTGTACATAAATATTAATTTAAAAGTGTGAATCAAATAAAATTTTTTACATTTAAGAAAATTTTCTTTCGTTATCAAATAATAGACTTTTTAAATTATTTTCAATCCTTGAAATTTAAATTATTTTCAATTCTTGTAAATTAGAAATACTCAACTCAAGTAAAAACTTAAATAGACAGTAAAAGCTTTAAATACATTATACTTGATGATAAGACTAATGAAACATACTAATTTGGATTTATGTTTAATTAGTTAATTAACTTCTTAATAATTAAGTGAAAATAATTAAAGTTGGAAAGTCATATATACAATATCTATTCGTTAGAAATTAATGAGCAAACTAACATGAAAGCCACTCCACTAACTATGATTAGACAATAATTAGTGATAAAAGATTAGCAAAAGCCTAAAATTATATAACTAAACATAAGATTAAGGAAGTAATAGTATAGTTTAGAAGTCCAACTCAGCAAAGTTAGAATGACAAATTAGCACACAATTCGCCACATAAAAACATGCACATACATGCACCCAAAAGCCCAGATTTTTTTGGTGGAAGTCACCCTTTATTTTTTAATTATTTTTTTATTTCTTTGTCTTCAGTACAGACAAATTAGAACTCCAAATTATGAGTCAAATTATTATTTATTTAATACTAATTTATAATTATTTAAATTAATTACATTATTTAGTGATTTAGTTGAAGTATAAATTTAATGGAACCTGATTTTCTGGAGAAACAGTGGACCACTACCATACTCTTCCCCACTCGTGGGCACGACCTATTGCCGGGTAGATTTTTTTTTGAATTTGAATAATAATAATAATAAATAAATGTAAATAATAAATAAACAATAAATTAATAATAATAATAATAATAATAAATAAATGTAAATAATAAATAAACAATAAATTCTAAAAACTAATAAATAATAATTAATTTTGGAGTATATATTCTATTTTTAAGAATTGATCATCCACTTGGATATGTGAAAAATCTTGATTTGTAAATGACAACATAGATTTTGCGCTAATAATAAGTCCTTTGAATCAAATTTGTGTTTAAGTTAATATTAAATAATAAGTTTAACACTAATTCTTAAATGAGACCGTCTCATGGTGAGATCATCTCTATTGAGTTGACACAATATACATTTTTTGTCTAAAAATGATTACTTATAACGTTAAATTGATCACTTATAATTTTAATATAATAACTTTTTATAGTCTTATAACCTTAAAACGATTATTTATGATCTTAAAGTAATTAATTAAAAAATAGACTATTATATGAATCCATCTCATAATAAAATGGTCTCATACAAGACAAGCAGTAAGTTTAAAATGATCAATCCAAATCTAATATTTTTTCCCAATTTTTATTGTACATACCTATATTTGCACATAAATTAATGTAGTGGGTGTATGTTGTAGAGAAGTTCAAATATTGTCGTCCTTCCGTATAATGAGATTAAGAAATAATGCCTAATGGTGAGGCTTTAAAATAGATAAATTACTTATAATTCATCTGTTCAAGCCATTTATCCTTAATAACTATTGGTATGAAGACGCAAATTGAATAGGACAGAGGAGTAAGTTAAGTTTAGACATTTATTTGAAAAAATGATTAGACTTGACCCGCCCCAAGACTCCCAACCAATTAAAAAAATTCTTTCAATGATTTTATAGTCAGATTTTATATTTTATTGGGTTGATCCACATATAAATATAATAACTTCATATAAAATAATTTTAAAACATGAGAATATTTTTGTAAAAATCAAGCCTAATAATGATCCAGCACCATCTAACCCGACCCGTTATCAATCCAACTCGTTGATGATCTATATAAAAGTGACTCAACTCTTGACCCATTGTATCAACTCTCCAATGAACAACTCTAGTAACCATGGGTGAAGCCACATCGCGGGTCGGGGCAAAGTCCGATCCACCCAACTCTTTACATCAAAGCCCCTTTGTTGAAAATGCGGTCCTTTGTCGTAATTTTAGCTTTGGCCCATTATTAATATGATACATAATTTAAAGATTGCATAAATATAACAAAAAATTACTATAGTTCAATGGTCGGGGCAACATATTTGTAATCTAAGGTTAAGTGATCAAATCAAATTTGAACAATTATTTTTTAATAGACTAATAAATTTATATTATAATGTCAATACCTCCTTATCTTTCGTAATTTCACATTCATCCTTTTAAATATGTGTTTAAATTTTTGCTATCTTAATTTTGATAGCGTTTTTTTAGACTTAGTAGACAAAAATTTAGAGTAAAAAACACTTAGTTTTTTTTTCAAAAGGGATAATTATAGGAAAACTTTCACTCCATTTGTTAAAAATAATTTTTACTATAAAACAAGTTCATTTCACTATATGTGATTTTAAAATTTTCATAATTTAACTAGTTTTACATAATACATAAATTACTAATATACTGATAATTTGACCCCTTATAACTTAAATTTTTGACTTCCACCGTGCTATTAACAACTAAAGTTTGAATCCTAAACTACTTAATAGCATTGTATTTAGTCGGTCGGTACTATTTTATGGGTCACTAGAATTAACAAATCTTTGTAAATCCATATATGAAGGATCCTATGTATGCTTGCTCATTTTTTAGTCTTATTATTATTAGCTCAAAGCAAAAAGAATAAATTACAAGATATCATCATGTCTTTCGTTGTATCCATATATATATATATATATATATGGCACAACTTAGATATTTTTCTGAACTAAATTTCAAATTATATATTTTCATTTTTTTATATTTATCCTCTATATAATACATTATTCCAATATTCACAATTACAACAACAATGTCTTAATCCTAAAATATTAGAGCCGACTACATAATCAATTAATATTTAGCAAAAACAAAATCTAAAAAGAAGAACCTTAGCTTCTCCTTTGGCATACTCTTTTATATGTTGTCTCCACCTATCTCTAGTTAGGTGCACCGAGAAGTGCAGTTCCTGCAAGTGCATAATAATCTCCTACGTCCTCTTGGGTCCGCCTCATCTTTTACTACCCCTCCACTATGAGAGTTTCTAATGTCGTCATGAACGCGTCAGCAGTCTTTCTCCTCATAGGTCAAAGCCACCTCAACCTATTTTGTGCATTTTTTGCCGATAATAAGGCCACTTTTTAGCCTCTCTCAACTCTAGGCTCTTTATTCTATCTAGCCTTTTATGTCCGCACATTCAGCTCAGCATACGCATCCATGCTATTTTCATCTTATGCTTAATTAATTATCTTCTTACTATGTAGCATTATATTCCATATAGAAAAGTAGATCTGATTGCAACTCGATAAAATTTAAATATACTTTTTAATATTGCTGGGAACATCTAATCATGCATATGAAAATTGATTAATTTTCTAATGGTTAGCCATTGAATTTGATGGCAAAGTTTACAAATTTCCTCTTACAATAACAAACTTCACCTATAGACAACAAATTAAACCACAAGATATAACAATGAACATTTCTTGTCACACAAGAAGAGCCATAATCAATGATATACAACAATAATTACGAATTAAGATAATTAGGTAGATATCAGATTTTATCTCAATTAAAATAAGTATAATTTTTTATAAGTAAATCTTGAGTCTAATTTTCATCTAACTCTCTTATTCAACAGCATACTTTGAAATGTGAAAGATAATTACACAATGGAGTAGGCATTAAGAAATGTATCATCATAAAAATAGAATCTAGACCACTTATATTATATTTTTATTATGTAGTAAATTAAGAGAAAGAACATAATAAGTAAAAATCGATTCAAAAACGTTATCCGTAAAAGTGGTACATACTTTCGAATAGAGAGAAGATTCATTTTTTCAAAACATATATATAATTAGAACATGCAAAAACGAGCAAATTTATATAATGCCTTTTGCAGAATATCAACTTGAATATTCTCATAGATACTCAATAAAACTTAATTTATTCTGTTATTTAATTCAACATAAAAATTCTTTGTTTTACCAACTTGTTCGTTGAGATTCAAGTCACAATTATTTGCCTAGTGTTTTGAGCAAAGATAACAATGACATTAGTCTTTACTATTAACTTGCATTGGCATACTAAAAGAGTCGTCCCAAATTTTCCTTTACAAAAAAAATCTCATATATATATATATATATATATATATATATATATATATATATATGACAGTGCAATTATTATATATTGTAATATTAAAAAACTAATTCAAATAAAATATTAATTGATAGTTGAAGTTTAAAAATATTTTGTACTTTCATATCATTTATATTACTATCGACAACAAATAATATTAGACTGTGTTTGAGAACTCTTAAATACTCCCTCACATAGTCACAATTACTCTCCCGTCTTCCTAACATTTTTTATGAGTACGAGGTGTTCAAAACAAACCCAATGATCAGATGTTTACCCAACCTTATAACCATACTTGATTTGATCCTATTTTCAAATGAATTTAAAATTATGTAAAAAATTATGTGAACACAAAATTAAATTTTAAACCAACTCAAAACACGTAATTCGAAATCAACCCAATTACACGGATAAACACCTCCATGTCCCGAAAATACCAAAAGGAACTATAGTGATGTTATTATAGGATTTATATAAGCGTAGATGATGATAAATTAAATGTGTAGACGAAAACTAGAAAATGAGTTTGAAACATATCTATTTCCGTTTCATTATTTTTGCTACTGTCAGTGACAGGGCTGTTCCTGAGGGTAGTTTTGAGGTGCACCAGCCTAGGGCCCAACTCATTTAGGAAACCAAATTGAGTTAATCTTTATAATTAAAAATCAGCATTTGCATAAGTAGTAGCTTTTAGCAAGGATCCAACTTGTAGCATTAGGTTTTTCAGTAAACCGTATTACTACTGAAATACATAGTTGGAGAAAAAATGACCAAAACTTTAATTATATGAGGACCCTTTTTTACTTTTCGCTTAGGACTTAAAAAATTATTATAAGCAACACCCGTTAGTGGTATTTTTTACATAACAAATTTATGGTGAGGAAAGGAGTAGCATTTATTTTTCAGAACATTCAGTGCCTCTCAGAAGTAGCAAACGGCATCTCAAATTTATTTTTTTTACAGATTTATGCAGTAGTATATAAGTAGTAAGATTTGCCATAAATGGAGCTGAAAATTTTGACTTTCTTATAGTAAAAATCATTTTAGGTGGGCCTTTTTTACAGGACGTGCAATAGCACTATCGTTGTCTTGGTAATTCAAAATTCTGCACCTTAAATTATTTTTATTCTAACTTTGTATGATATTTTTGTATTTTAAGTCTATACTGCAAGAATCTAGAGTTCTAGATAAATCAACCAAAATATGTTTAGAAAAAATTAACTAAAATATATATTTGGCCTTTAAAAATGAGTTTGGGACTTTGGGTTAATTTATTTTGTTAAATCAAAAATATGGTTTGAGAAGAATTTGATAAAAAGTAAGTGGATGATAAATGTAATAGGTTAAGATTAGGTTTTATAAAAGTTGATCCAACCTGCTAACTCTATCTGAACTTGATTTAAAATAAGTGGGTTTGGGTTAAGGTCAAATCTTTATACATGAAAAATACCTATATAATCCATTTAATAATACAAGTTATTTTCAAGTCAAATCAGTATTTGTAACTTAAAACTTAATTCATTTATCTTGTTTTTCATAGTTAATACAAAATAAAAAAGTTATGAACCAAAATCTTAAAATTGAGGCTTGAAGAACAAAATGTAGTGGTTAGATTGAATTAGATTATCTATAATTACTAAATTCTAACTAAGCTTTTTAACTTTTAATCATGAGCAAAAATGTGAGCATAGAGAGCTACTCCTAATAATTTATATTGTTAAACTATTTAACTCATGTATGTATAAAACACGTATTACGGTGAAAACATCTCATATAAAAATTTGTAATTTCGTTAAACACTAAAACACAATCTCCATAAAATTCATTGACAATGGGTTGAAACTTGAAAGCCCCAACAATTGATGACTCAAGAGCTTTTGGGCCATGGACTAAATTTAGCAAAGGTTATTTTGGGCTCAATTATTCCATTGGGCTTTTGCATCAAGAATTATCTTACTTATATCAATACTACTATATTTTTTTCTCAAAACTATGGAAATTTCAAATCTTGAAACATCATTGTTGTAAAAGTGAAAAAGTCATATTGAAAAACATTTGGCAGCTCACTCGTCATTAAATAATTTGATAGCTAATTTACTTTTTATATTTATTATTCATTTAAAATGAAAATCCACCATATTTAGTTTTTCAATTTGCTTTATAAGGAGATTAGCGAATCATATGACCCTAAACAATAGATTGTATACGTGATGTTCATTAGGTTATGGATTAGTCTTTATCTTGCTAGTAGCCTAGTATATGTCCTAGGTTTCAAAGGACCAGTTTGGTAGTCGTTATTATATGGTGAGAATGGTAATGTAAAGTTAGTGTAGTTTTAGTAAGAACATATCTTGACAAATTTAATGATAATGCTTGTTGTCCTTCAATAATCTTATTTTCTTCACAAAATTAATTTCAATGCATTACCATTTAAAATGTAGTCATAGAGGGTTATGAAAAATTAGGAACGAAAAAAAATATATATGATCAAAGTATCATTACTATGAGAATGATATGATACATATCACGAAAATTTACACTACAAATCATTCTCATTACCACTATTTAATACCAATAATCTAACGGGCTGAGAAAGTTATCATAATATTTTTAATAAATTTGTATCACCATATACAAGTCAAGCCATTGGGGTTTACCAGCTCTTTGCAGTAGGCCCGAAAGTAAAGCATTGTCTGAGGTCTTTAGCAGACATTATTTTTTGAGTGCATGATGTTCTTATTCCTACATAAGGATAAGGTATCAACTATCAAGCAGGAAATAGAAAAATTACTTGTGATCATAAATAATTTATTAGGTTTCATTTTAAATATTGTGTTCGTTCCGACAAAATTTGAATACAATTTTAATCCAACAAGTTTTTTACCTTTTAGTGACCTTTACATTATGTTACTTGCTGACGTGGATGTACACATGACCTTCTAATTAGTGTGGTTGTACATGTGACACCCTTTTTTAACATAATTATAAATGTGACAGTTGGATAAAAACTATGTTTAAAGCCATCCCAATGAACACAATATTTGATGTTCAACCTGATAAACTATTTTTGACCGGAGTTCAAACCGTACATGCAATTTTCTATTAAAATATTGTCTCGAACTCTCGTTTTTACAAAGTGGAGTTCAACCTATGATTGTCTTTTTTTTTTTAATTAGTGAACAATTATAGTGCCACATTTGATTGTTGGTTAAAAATTATGTTTACATTTCGTCCCAGCAAATACAAAATATGAAATTCGATTTAAATAATTTATTTTTGCCAAAATTGAGCCTATTACATGCAAATATTACTATTTTTATATTTTAAGCTTGAAATTTTATTAGTGTTCAAAGGGTGTGTTCTTAGGCTTCTAAGCAAAGCAATGTCTTGATTTGGGAGCCCTGGGCATTTATAACCAAATTAAGGGTTAGGGAAGCAAAGTAATTGCACGTATTTTAGCGTGTTACGCACACGGTCCCCCAAGTTATACTATTGAATTCTGTAATTTTATTTTAAAAATTTCTATTAACAGTCAGACACACGAACAAACAAATTTCCCACATCTAAAATGATATACGAGAGAAGTTATTCCCAGCAAGAAGATCTTAGTCTTAGAAACATCCAACATGATAAGCTGTTTTCAAAGCTACATCATGATTTTCTATAATCTGAACACAACTTGGCTTCCAATCCATAATGGAGCACCACATCTCAACAGGGGTTGTTTCCCTTAGATGAAAGGATGCTCTTTGCTCCCTTAACTTTTGTTTCTTATCTGATGGTGGAAAACAAACTATTAAGTATAGAGATAAAGATAAAATATTTAGCTAAAAATAAAACAAATTCTCACAAATTTAGTAAAAAAATTCCAATCTTTCAAAGACTCAATCAAATGCAAAATTAATCAAAATATGGCAAAACACACAAATCAAAATTATAAATTCATTGAGATAAAATTACTAAATACATGAAAGGGAAAGAAGCAGAAATAGAGGAGTTTGTCACAACAAACTAACTACCATCTAAACTACAATTTGTAATTTCACAATGCATTAGTTTTAAGTGTGCTTAAGAAATAAGGAGTGATAGAACATGCCTTGGATGTAGGAATTGTAGTCCATGCATAAATGGCAGAACTCTTGAAAATCTTATGGTAGTTTGCACCAACGTCTTCAATTTCTACACACGCAACGCATATGAAGCCATATGCTTTCTGCCTGAGTAGAAGTGTCTTTGCTATCGACTCAAATAAATAAAGGGCTTCTCCAAAAGCTCTTGTGTTGGACATAGTTAAGATCAGAAATCAAATTTAAGCATTGATGACACAATAAGCACTCAAAGAAATTCAATAAATTCAAAGCAAAAACTAAATACTGAATAACAATATTAAGTAGGTTAGAAAAATTACCTTATTTTCCATCATTTTCATTTTCTTTTCTTCCTCAGTGGATGTTCATTTTCAAAATGCAGAATTTGTCAATGAAAATTGCAGTGAATGTTCTTCCCAAGCATTACTAATTAAAATTAAAACCAAACAATCAAATAAATCAAACCACTTCATATACCCAAATTATTCCCTAAATTAAAAACAAAACCAGTATAAACCCTACCTTTAGCGCATTAACATGGCGAGCCCTATCTTCCGCGCTCAAAGCTACAACTAAAACCACCCAGATTCAAAACAAATCAAAATTCTGTCAAAAAAATTATCTTAATGCAAATGTCACATTAATAAGGCTCATTACAAACCATCAGCTATCACTTTGTGTTTGAAAGAAGACATGCTGAAGTTTGGTTACAATAAAGTACAACTGAAATGGACAATCTACATTCCAAATACATCCAAATGCAAACCTAATCTTTTTTCTTTGTCATCTTCACCTAAAATATAACATTAAAATTAGGGAAATTCAGTAAACTTGCAAGTATTATGGAATGCGTAAAGCACTAAGCTTATATCTTTCTTATTAAGAGGCAAATTCACATAACAGTCACCTATATACAATTGCGCAAGTAACCCAGAATAACATTTCATCAGGTTGCTTTCAAACTTATTCAAATTTACAATTTTTTCATACATGAATTAAATATTGAGGTAATTCAATTCCATCCTTATCTCAAACCTAGAAAAATACCCACTAAATTGATCTTTTTCTCCTTAATATCCCAATTCTTTGATTCTCATGGTATCTAATTCATTATAAAATAAACATCATGAAATACATAATCATTTGAATACTGAGATTTTGACGAAATTAAGCTACAATGCATCTCAGACAACAAGAAAATCAAGAATGAAATAGAGCAAAGAAAACATAAACTCAAAAGAGATAAACAAATTCAAAGATAATTAAAATTAACGTACTTGGATGGTCATCTTCTTTGTTTGGAGGTGCGGATTAGAACAAAGCAAATTTAATACCTGATAGAACAAAGAAAACGATAATCAATTAACATCCAAAACCAATATTAACAATAGCACCTTTCTTCCTCTTCAACATACCTGGAAGAACAACTTTAGTAACCCAATTTACACTCCCAATATTCACATTAACCAAATCAAGCATCCCTTGTAAACCAATTTCATGGAAGAATCTAGAACCTTCTGAAGACAACCCAATATTATTAATCAAAATCCCAACATCCAAATCTTCAATTCCTTTACTAAGTTTAAATTCAATCTCTCCCCCACTAATTTATAATCTTAATCTTGGATTTTTCCTTACCAAATTTAGCCCTAATTTCATTTGATGTAGTTTGAAGTTTTTGTGGGTTTCTACCAATTAAGATGAAGTTTACAAATCCAGAAGAGGGATCTATTAAATAGCCATAAATCGAAATACCCAGATAACAATTTTACAAACCTACCCAGAAAAGAAGAACTTACAAATCCAGATGAAAATCAAGTAATTAGCCATGAATAAATAAAATCGGAATAAAAAAAATAAAAAATGAAAAAAAAGAAAAAGAATACCTGCCAAGAACAGAAGAGAGGGTCTGAAGGTGGAAGGCTTCAACAAGTTTGTAAGATTAGAGATAGAGATGTTCATCCATGGAGGAAAGGGAAGAAATAGAAAGGTAAATGAGTGAAGTGAGAAGAGAAAATGTGAAATGAGGCAGAAAAGGAATCAGTGAAGTGACGTGGCAAATGTACTGTTCATCACAAATGATGAACAGTATTAAGGCTTTACACACTTTTTATATTTAGATTAGATTTACTAAGTAAGTGAATGATAAAAAAGAATGACGTGAAATAATGAACTCCATATTGTTAGCTATGTCATTTGTGAAGTAAAGGAAAGATTAACAATTGTTTCTTTGTTTTATTTTTTTTTATTTATTTTGGACTTTGTTTATAAAAGCATGTGTTTTACATATATTAACTTTCTTTTTTTTTTATACGTTTGTTTACAAGAGCCATCAATGTTAGACGTGTCTAAGATTTAAGCATGCTACTTCAATGATAAATATATGGTCGCTCTTTTAGTTAATACAACAAATTATTTATGACACAATTTTATTATACAAATTATTTATGACACAATTTTATTATGGGACACTTATTATTAAGTTGGCCTGTGTACAATTAATATTTAATTAATCACTTATAATTTTAAACTTATTAATTAGGAAAATAGACTAATTTTATAAACTCTTCTCATAACAATATGGTTACTTCATCTACCCCAGTTGATAAATAATCTACAACTAATAAATATCAATAAATAATAAAACTAAATTCACCAATAAATATATTTTATTTGTATATTAACAGTGAAATAACTATCAACTATATTTTTCTGTTAAAATCACCTATTTGAGAGCATTAGATGAAATGGCTGGATTGTCAAGACAAGCGTCTATGTTTCAAATCAATTTACCGAGCTTCTTAATGCAGTGAAAGCACGAAGACAGGAACAAGTAATTGATAACTCAATATCCGAATCAAGGATATCGAGAGAAATTAGGGCTAATAAGGGCCAAATCAGTCATATTTCACAGCTTGAAGATTTAGTTTTGTCCATACAAACATAAAGGGCACATATAAGTTCTCTTTTTGCGACATAATGAAATACTTAGGAAGAACACAACGATCACAAGCTTAGAAGCCAATGCTGCCTCCTATCCCTTCCAACTGACATGATACGTCTTTAGCCCATAGCATACTTCTGAGTCCAGCTCCTTGCGGTGCTCTCATATTTTGCCCTATCGGTCTTGTACATGTGAGCAATCTCAGGGACAAGGGGATCATCGGGATTCGGATCTGTCAACAGTGAGCAGATGGAGAGCAAGACCTGTTCACAAGTAAAGTTCAAGACACTAAGAAATCAATATATTACTTTTGTTCAACAGATCTTACCAGCAAGATCGATGTACCAACATAATATTTTCTATTCATCATTTAAACTGATGGTCCTAGAACAATCTCAAATAAACAAACATAAGAATCATGTTCTTAACGCATCAAAGATTAGTAAAGCATATTGGATCCAAACCTTTGAAATTGTGAGCGCAGGACTCCATTGCTCCTTCAAAATGTCAAGGCATATGCTTCCATTGCTGTTGATGTTCGGGTGAAAAACCTTTGTCCTAAAGGCTACCTGCAGCAAATTGCCAAATATGAATTAGTTTCATAGAGGGTATATAAACTCAAGTCACCCAATGACTAGATGCAACTTGCAAGCACTAAATAGTTGAAGGTGCCAGCAACTGAAGCATTGTATCATTGAGAAATGAAAATTACTTTCAGCGAATAAAAAGGGTAATATCTTACAGAGTCGACAGCTAGTGTACAAAGAGAAGTGTGATGTCAACTAAAAAATACCCTATAATTATGAAACTAGATATATTACACTTCTTTTGCATCAAAGGTAGTACAGACATATGTTAAATTACCTTTGGGGGTTTGAATGGATAGTCTGGGGGGAAGTGAATGGTAACAAGGAAAACACCCCCAGCATAAGGACTGTCTGGAGGACCCATGATGGTTGCTTGCCAATGGAACATATCTTCACCCACGGGGCCTGAGAAGGAAAGAATTATATATAATAAATATCAGATCATTGCTTAAAAAATTCTGAAGGAAAGAAAAGGATTATGAAGCCAACAATATTACTGAAACAATTAAAGACCTCGTACTTCATAAAAAATTACAAGGAACTCGATTGCAAAGCTTGAATGCAATACAAAACACAAAGACTCCTAAAGTTCAGATTCTAAAGCCTTAACCACAGACAATAACGAGTTTCTACGTTAACTTAATATTTTTTATAATGAAATCCTTTTATGATGTCAAAAATAAATCATACTCTCATCTTAGAGACATCAAATTTTATTAGCATATTCTTGCCACAATCCAATGAGATTGTCCAAATTTTTCATGGTTTAATAGAAATGAGCTAACAAAAAGACAAAACAACACAATCATATTTAAAAAAAAATATTGGACAACACGACAATTTGCTAGTCCTGGATGAAATTCTTAGACAACAGTAGTCCCTCTCTCTACTTATTCTTGCTTCACCCCAGAAAAACAGCAGGCAAAAAACAAGTTATAATTCTTGTTGTAGTTATATTGTTTATGGGAAGTCTAGCAATAACAATGTATTATTAAAATAACTTACACTGTAGTTGTAATTTATGACACAAGCACGATTGCATTATAAAATAGTTCAAATCCATCTTTCACAGACCGCTCATACATCTATTATCTCCTCAACTACGAGCTTCATTAGTGTACCTAAGAACCAAGACATAGAGGAAGGTAAGCACCGTTGAGCTGGAACCCTGATATCTTGTCATAGGCCACCCATCAGCAGTCTTGAGACCAAAAACAGCCACCGTGCTGTGCAGGATATGACAATGGTAGGTCCAAATACCATTGGTCCGCAAGAGAACTTTGTGGCAGAAATTCGAGGAACTCAAAGCTCATCGAAAAAGGGGGATAATTTGAAAATTTAAGTACTGATACAAGAGGCCAGGGATGGATGCAATCCAAAACATGTGTTTGAAATATTTGAGATGACCAAAAGGAACACAGCAACCAAACAAATTGTATTTCGAAAATCAGGCCCGAAATGAACCAAAAAATAATGGTTTAGTTTGCTTTGGCAAAGATAAATTTAAAGAGCACGAGGAAAAAAATCATCAATAGATTAACCTTTTGAAGATAACTCAAAGAGGATACTACGAAAATTTTCAAAAGAGCCTTGAGCGCACTAATTTATCAAAGCATAAAAGCTAAAATATTTGAACGAGTTTTCACAAACAAAAAGAGACTTTCAAAACAAGCTAATCAAAGGAACTCTAGTCAGATAGAGGGCCTCCATGAGGCACAAGAAATTCCACGCCACATGAAGCAAAAAATAGAATAGCAAACATTGAAGATTCCCCTGGTCAAAGAAGGCAACATTAACTCCTGTTGAAATTTCTGTTATTTTAAAAAAAACTACAACATCTAAGAATGTAACACTAATTACAAAAATCCCAGTGTGCATTCACGCAAACATAGAATAAAATTTTTGCTAGAGTATGCAAAGAAAAAATCAACAAACTACACACTCTTGACTACTTTTATTAAAAGAAACCCTGACACCAAATTGACCAACAGAAAACAGTATAACTACCATCCATGCTATATCACTACCGGTGCCTCAAAAAAAGAATCCAAACGCTGACAGTGTAAGTAATAGAAACTCATGTTAACAAACATATCCACAACCCCCAAACCTTTAACCTCTATCATCATCAGCTAGTAATCTTTTCTATGTTTTCAAAGTTCTTATATTATCATTTATCATCAAAAACCTATTGTTTACAATTAGTGCTAATATCTCACAACATTAAAAGAAAATAGAGATGATCCAAAACTAATAAGATCTTACCAAATGCTTGCAAGAAAAATAAAATCAAATAATGACAATTACATAACATTTGAATGGTTCTTACGTTAGGACACAAATAGGAGAAAGAAAATAGAAATCAATACCTACTTAAAGCCATCTAAACGCACAAAGTACCAGTCAGAAAACTTCTTTAGAGCCAAGACAACAAACCAAACATAGAATTAACCCACAAAAAAAAACCATTTTAAATATTCATGTTATCTTCCATCATAATCTTAAATTAATACAAATACCATCAATGAAACATACTTGGCAATCCCAGCCCTTCAAGCTACTATCTTGAATTGAGCAACATAATCCAAACCTTCTCAAAGTTACAACTTTTCTTGTCCAAAAGGTTTGCTCAATCAGCAAAATATAAGAAAATAAATCCAAACAACCTGGAATACTGACCGTTTCTCTACACTAACTAACTAATCATTTGAATCCTTCAGGTCCTACAAAAGACAGGAAATCATGGGAAGAACTTTACACTAACTAAACATTTTAACAGAACAAAGGTTCAATCTTAAATGCATAAATGCCATAAATCATACAACCATCTCACAATCACTATATATACGAAGTCACACTCCAAGCATCACAATCCTAAAACTTCTCAAAAAAATGTTCACTTATCGAGAAATTTAGAAGAAGATTGCGCTCAGGAACTATAATAAACACAAAAATTCTAACAAACCTAAGATGCTTCATTCTCAAAGAACATACTTTCAATCCTCCTCAAGGTCCCATAAAAAAAATTCAAAACTAGTCATTTCAACATCTGCTACTATCATATGAACACTTCACACAGAGAATCATTTGAACACAATTATTCGCTGCAAATCAAAGAAACAGTTAGCGCAAAATAATCTTTTATAACATAATTATAATTATACACTATAAATCACAACAGTTCACACGAAAGAATCATTTCAGCATAATTAATGCTATCGATAATCATCACCAAGGCCTCACAATCACCTTCCGGAAAAAGATTCAGGGTCAAGAATCACAATCCACACAAATCCTCATCCTATAATGAAATTCATCCACAGGAAAGCAAACTATACAAATCAAAAAATCAATTCAACAAATCTAAAATGGAGAAAAATGAAACTATACCAGCGCTACAAGAAGTAGGAGGATCCTTCTGCAGATCTTTGAGTTCCTTCAAAATTCTCTTGGACGCCATCCCTTAGAAACTAGAACATACAAAAAAAGCATCAGATCAACTCAGATCTCAAAGATCCCTCAAAACACACCAAAATGAACACATAAAATCCGCCAAAAATCCTCTAAAACATTCATAAAAAAAAAAAAGAATAAAAGTAAATAAGCATCCATGAAAAATCGATCTTACCTCAGAGAAGAAGAGAAGAAATTCTCTCTTACTCTTTCTCTCACTTGAAAACGCGCAAAATTACGAACACTAGATTGCGAGATTTTGCGAAGGGAAGAAGGAAGAGAAAGGGTTTTCGATCAATCACCGGAGGAGAGAAAGGAAAAAGAAAGATGAGACAGGAATTGCTTTAAATTGAGGGGATTCGTTTTCTTACTCTCTCCTATCGATTTTTTATAGATTAAAAAAAAAAATTAGGGGTAGCGTAAACTGCAGCTGTAGCCTGTAGGGCGTGCACTTGTGGTTGTGGCTTTTTCTAAGTTTCTTTATCTTGTATGATTCCTGTGCATTTCCTTGTAGGCTACAAGTATTTGTTTTAGATTGCCAAATACGGTCTTTTTGAGAGATTATATTTAATTAGTTTGACTTATAAAGAAAATAATTTGTCGTGTATGAGACCGTCTCTCCAAGAAGTGAGTTCATATAATATCCCATTACTTTAATTGATTACTTAATATTATTAATCGTTTTAAGGTTATAAGTAAACACTATAAAAAGTAATTATATTAAAATTATAAGTGAACACTTTGACATTATAAGTAATTATTTTAAGAAAAAAAATGTATATTGGGTCAGCCCAATAGAAATGGTCTCACCCTGAGACCGTCTCATTTAAGAATTAGTATAAAGAAAATTGTAGAGTAAGGGTAAGCATTAACCTTTGATAGGCTGGACTTGAAAGACGTCTGTCATAGAGATGGTTTCTTAGGAAACCGACTGGTTGTTTTTTTAACAAACTACTTTTTGTAATCAATTATTTTAAGATTGAACTAATCACTATAAGTATTTTAGGTTATAAGTAATAATTGTTTAAGAATTATAAATAATCCCTATGTAAAGTTGATTTTTACATTATTTGGGTTAATTTCGGTTATTAGGTTATCTTATAGAGGTGTTTATTCGGGTTATTGTGTTAATTTCGAGTTAGGTGTCTTAGGTAGGTTCAAATTGGGGTCTTGTGTTCATATTGGTTTTTACATTATTTTAAATTCATTTTGTAGTTAGGTTAAGTCGGGTTCGGTTCCAAGGGTGGGTAAATATCGAATCATCAAGTCTGTTTTGAACAGTTCAAGACTTATGAGTGATCATTTTGAAACTATAGAAAATGATTATTTTAAGATTATAAAAAGTGATTCGTTTAAGTTATAAATTGATTATTTAAAGATTATAAGTGATCATAAGACTACAAATATAGACTATAAATATATAGGGTCAGTCAATAGAATTACTCTCATAGTGAGGTCGTCTCATCCGAAAATTTGGATTGTGTTTTTAATTATATCGTGTTTGGAAAATTTGTATCAGTAGAATCATGAAATCAATCTATATCTATAAAAACTACTAATGAAGAAATAGGACTGATATGTATTAGATACTCAACAAAAATTTTTCCCCTCATTTTTATATTGACGCGACAGGTGAATTTGTAGTGAAAATCATTTCCTAATATAGTACAATTTAATGTGCATAAGAAAATTTGGTAAACAATATTATTTCTGAAGTCTTTATATAGCAAACTAAAACATGACTAAATTATAAACCAGTATTATTTTCCAATACTATTTCCAAAATAAAAGAGAATAATATCTTGATATAGCAAATTATTTTTCAAGATTAATTACCAACTATAGAATAATTATATCTTCATAATTATCTACTATATATTCCTATTTGATTAAAAAATTAATTTTATTTAATAAATGGGTAATTTCACCTAAAATAAATTTTTCAAAAAATAATTATACAAATAGTAATATTTATTCAAGATCTTTAAAATGAGATCAAGTTTGTAATATTTTTGACTCTTTTTAAAAAAATTTAAAAATCATTTAATTATTCAAAAAAATTAAGCTTTATTATAAAAAAATTAAATTTATATTAATTTATTAAAAACTTTAAAGTAAATTTATTCATAAAAATATGGTTATGAAAAAAATAAATATAAGATATCACTTGATTATA